>NW_007248778.1:214956-297211 GCF_000164805.1 Carlito syrichta
CAGCGAGACCTCATCTCTACAATAAATCAAAAAAATCAGCCGGGCATGGTAGCGCATGCCTATAAATCCAGCTACTCGGAAGGCTGAGGCAGAAGGATCGCCGGAGCCCAGCAGGTCGAGGTTGTGGTGGCCAGGAGCGGCCACTGCACTCCAGTCTGGGTGACCGAGTGAGACTCCAACTCAAAAAAAAAAAAAGAAAGAAAAAAGAGCCGGGCTCTGTGGCTCAGCCTGTAATCCCGAGCCTTGGGAGGCTGAGGTGAGTGGATTGCCTGAGCCCAAGGGTTCGAGACCTGCCTGGGCAACTTGGCGAGACCTCATCTCTACAATAAATCAAAAAATTAGCCGGGCGTGGTGGTGTGCGCCTGTAGTTCCAGCTACTCGGAAGGCTGAGGCAGAAGGATCACCGGATCCCAGCAGGCCAAGGCTGCGGTGGCCAGGAGCGGCCACTACACTCTAGTCTGGGAGACAGAGTGAGACTCCAACTCAAAAAAAAAATAAAAATAAAAATAAATCCTTCTGAGGCCTATTTCTGCACTAAGAGTGGAGTTTATTAGTGTTTCAGTGTCTATTATTTACATCTTTGTGACCGTTTAACTCCCACATATGAGACCCAATCTTCACCACTACACAATATGTCCATGCAATGAATATGCATGCGTACCCCCAAATCTAAAATAAAACTTTAAGAAGAAAAAAAAAATCCCTCCCCAATATCTTTCTATCAAATGGTCCATGTGGAGACCAGTAGTTCCCAACACTGGGAGAAGAGAAGATGTTTGTCCCCAGGGAATGTTTTGCAATGTTTAAAGACACTTTCCGTTATCACAACAGAAGTGGAGTTTACTATTGACATCTCATTAGTAGAGGCCATGAATGCTGGTAAACAAATATCATACCATACAGCACTCAGAGACAATGAATTATCTGGTTCAAAATAGTCCCAAGGCTGAGAATTTTTTTTTTTTTGAGTCAGGGACCCAGCCTGGAGTGTAGTGGTGCACTCAAGGCCACTGCAGCCTTGACCTGTTGGGCTCAGGCGATCCTTCTGCCTCAGCCTTCCAAGTAACTGGAACTAAAGGCACATGCCACCACGCCCAGCTAATTATTTGGTTTATTGTAGAGATGAGGTCTCACCAAGTTGGCCAGGCTGGTCTTGAACTCCTGGACTCAGGCAATCCTCTCACCTCGGCCTCCCAAAGTGCTGGGATTTACAGGCTTGAGCCACTCCACCTGGCCTGAGAAATTTTAATTTAAACTAAAGTGACTGCTCAGGTTAGCAGTGTTGCCCAAGGACCCCACAAGGTTCAAACTCTTTGGTTTGTTAGGCAGTTTTAACTGACTCTTTCAGCTTAATCCGTAGATTGCCAAAGAGTGGAAGTTGATAGTTCTGAATTCCTTTCTAAGACTGTTGTTGTCTTGTCAACTGAACTTAAACAAACTACTGTACCTCCTCCTGATTCAGTTTCTTTTTTGCTAGAAATCAATGAGATTAACTTTCTAGTTGTATTAGTATCTCTTCTCCCAGGTCTGCCTCCTGAAATAGTGCCCCTGAGGTTATCAACAATCTCCAAGTCTATAAACCCAATTAACATTTTTCCTTTCTTGTCTTTTTTGACCTCTCATTAGACACAGCATTAGACATAATGCACATCCTTCTCTCTTATATTTCTCTCATTTCTTGCCTTTCATGTCACATGCTCCTAATTTTCCTCCTCTGCTCTAGTTCAAATTCTCATTGTCAAATATAGGCTTGCCACCCTCTACCAGATAATTCAATCTTGGAGTTCCCTCAGGCTCAATAATTGATTCTCCTTTCACTGTAGACTTTTTTTCTAGACAGTTTCATCACTGTCAAAGCTTCCATTATAACCTATGCTGCTGGCCTACAAATTTTTATATTGAATCCAGACTTCTCTGAGTTACAGATCCATGTAACTCAACTGTCTACTTGACATCTCAATCTGATGGTCTTACAGGCATTCACACTCTCATCTGTCCAATCTGGATGTGGTACCTTCCCCTGTCTCATTTCCTCAGTATGCCTGCTTACCTACCCAGATGTACAGAGTCTTTGTTACTGTCACCCTTTGTGTGAAATCCACCCCCAAGGCATGTCAAGTCAGTCTCTTAAATGTCCATTTAGATTTCTTTCCTCCTTGTATCACCCTAGACTGAACCACAGTCATCTCCCTCCTGAACTACTGCCATGGCTTTTTTAACTGACGTGCTTGTATCATCCTCATTCTTTCCAATCTTCTCACCAGGTTTCAACTAGAGGGATGGTTTAAATATGCAAAACTGGTCATGTTCCACCCCTGCTTAAAATGTTCTAATATCCTTCATTGTTCTATAGTAACAGAATCACATTGTTTGGGATGTGCTAGATTCTTGCCCACCTCACCAGACTGTCCAGCTCTATTATTCCGTCTCCCTGTATTACCAGTGCTTCCTCCTCCCTTCCTTTCTTTCTTTCTTTTTTGAGAAAGTAGGATTTATTAAGAAGACAGAAAAGTTTCCATAGTGGGAGGAGACCTGAAAGAGGTTGCCTATCTTCTTTATTTCCTGCAAAGTGTCATGCTCCTTCCTGCCTGGAACCTTTACTCAGGCTGTTCCTTCTGTCCAGAATGTCTTTCCTTCCCTTTCCTTTTCCTCCTCCCTTTTCCTGGTTACTGAATTTCCTTTCCACCAAGATGCTATCATTTATAAAACACATCTTTTGTTAACAGCTTTCTAGAGAAAAAATACTATCTCATTAAATGTACATATAGAAATTGAAAATCCACATTGATATTAAAAATCTTTAATTTGAAAAGATGTGATTCTTAGAACAAACACGCTCATAAATAGTTTGCACATGGTTTCGTAACTTCCCATTTTACTTTGTTTTCCTTATTATGATATTTGTAATCACACAATTCATTAGGTTTCTACTTTTTAAAATGTCTCTTTTATCTAGTAGAATATGTGCTCTGGAAGATGACATTTGAATAAACATGACCTATTACTTAGCACAAACTTGATGTTAGAATGAACCAACATGTTTAATTCAGAATTGCTCCATTTCCCATAATGCAGTGTTCAAGCCAGGCGTGTGTACTTACCTCATTCTACTTTCTATCACTGCTGTATCAAATTGGCACAAATGTACTGCCTTAAAACAAAGCAAATGTATTCCCTCATAGTTCTGAAGATCACAGGTCCAAAATCCGTTTCACTGGAGTAAAGCCAAGGAGTCGGCAGAGCTGGTTCCTTCTTGAGGCTCTAGGGGAGAATCCGTCTCCTTGTTTCATTTTAAACTTCTAGTAGCTGTCATATTCTTGGCTTGTGGCCCCTTCCTTCATCTCAGAGAGCACCACTCCAATCTCTGCTTCTGTTATCATGTTATCGTCTCCTCTGTCTGCTCCTGCCTCCTTCTTGTAAGGATTCTTGCGAGTATATTGGGCCTATCTGGGTAATCCATGACCATCTTCCTCATCTCAAGACCTTTAATTTAATCATGTCTTCAAAGTTCCTTTGGTTATATAAAGTAACATCCAAGGGCTAGAAAGTATGGTGTGGACATATGGGGGAGCATTATTCAGCATACCTCTCACCCTTTTGTTGAAAAGTCAGGCTATGGAAGAGTTAGATCCAAGTTGGGAAATGAAACATGGACCAAGAGACATCACATGAGGATCAATAGATTTATCTTTTAGACCTGGTGTGGCTACTTCTTAGTGGTGAGGCCAGGTAAATCTCTCAATCTCTTCTTCAAGCTTCCTCTGCAAAATGTCAGGTCAAAGCCAGTGATTTCTTACATTCTATGATTATCAGTTCCCATTGGTTATATGATGGAGTAAGATTTTACTCTGTTTTTACCCATGCATGACTTCACGTGGCCCACAGCTTCAGGAACGTGAAAGCAGCCCGGGAAAATGTTTTAAGATCTCAAGTCCTGCCACTATGAAGGAAAGAGCTCCTCTTGCTGCTAATAGGATTCTCCTTCAGGTTCCCATCTCAGCCTGGTCTCAGTTTCGGTGAGGAGGAGGACAGAGAAAGAGACTACGTATGTAACAAAACAGACTTTTATGGTCTATTTGCCCTTCATGGTTTATTCAAATACCAACATAGAGTAGCTTTGAGAAAACAAAAATAATTGAAAACTAGAATATCCTGTCAAAGTATGACCTGCCCACCTTTTAAAAAAAATAAAAAGGAAGAAATAAAAGAGCTGAAATTACTATCCAAGCATCTGGCACAAATTACTACATTCTAGATAACTTAGTCATGTACAAGACTAAACAAAAAACATAGTCTTAGACACTAGTAAATTGCACGCTCACTTACATTAAGAATTCCAGAAATGATCAAAATAGAAGACTCACATTATAATCTGTCTTTTAGCTAACCTTGGTGCCTGGCATACAGTAAGTAGTCAACGAATGTGAGATGAACTGAATCAAGCTTTCACAATATTCTTCATAAAGTGTCAATATGTATGTGTGATTTAGAGCAGATCAAGGTGATATGTTCATGGTTGAGACTAGGAGCCCTGAGACGGTGAAGGTGGGTACGTGTGGGGTGGAGGCCATTAGTGTGAACATAGCAAAAACTTAACATGAGCGAGTTTTCAGGGTATACCCTGGGGTTTTTTGTTGTGTTTTGTTTTTCAATAGCCCCTTTACATATTAAAAAGGAGGGGGGGATGAAAATTTGACGGAGAAAGAAGTTAAAAAGTAAAGTGAAAAGTGAATGTGAAGGTGAGGCTACTAAAACAGAGATAAGAGATGTCCACAGAAGCAACCTATGGTTTGGGAGGAACAATCAGGGCAGGACTGTTCGCCAGATGAGAACTGATTAAAAGAGGCGGAGTTTGGTTTGGTTTTTACTAAATCTCTCGCGCCCTCTAGCGGATTGATGGAGTAGTCCAGCATCTATAGTGGAGCATGTTCTCTTCGGAACTATGTTCTCGCTTTAGAATCAAGATTGTCTCTGTTTCCCTTTAAATGTTTTGGGTACCATGCTTCAACTTCTTCTTCTTCTTCTTCTTTTTAGTAGGTGTTTCTTATTTCCTCTGCTTGAAAGTCACGCCCTCGTTATCTCCGTAAGTAAAGTCCGGAGCTCTGCATTACTCCTAGAGTGAGAACAATTATGCTGAAGATGCTTTGGTTTTGGTTTAGTCCCAGTCATGAAGAAACCATTTCAAATTTCTTAAGCAAATCCTTAAAAGTGTAATTTACGCCAGAGCAGTTGATCTGGCATTTAAATAAACCGCAACTCGAGAAGTAATTCAAAGTGTTTCTACTCAATTCTTTTAGAAGCTTCCTTAAAAATTACTTTCATTGGCTCGTAAAACACCTGGCAGAGTTCGCTGATGATAAGAGTAGTGGAAACAGGGAGGCTGGCGGCCCAAAGTCAGCCCCGTGGTATACTCTATTCCATCTGCTTCTAGGTAAAGAGACTGTAGGGTGTCTGTGATTAAACAGTTTGTTGCAGCACTTTGGGCTGAGGGCTAGACAGGTGGCATTAATGTCTGTGAAATTAGCCCACCAACCAGTTGGATGCTTTATTTAGCTTGACTTCTCAGAATACAGCAATGTGGGGGCAACACTTGAACTCTGAGCTCTCCTGGGGAAAGACCTTTTGAAAAATCGTGACAATTGCAGACTCCACATAAGGGATCAGCTCATTTAAAAAGGGGAAAGTGGAGCTCGCCTGTGTGCGTCCAATAAATCACCACCAAGTGAGAACAATTAGGCATGAAGAGAAGCCATTACCATTGCTTTTAACAAAGAAACTGGGCGGGAGACGGCACATTTTTAGAACCATCCTTTGACCAACGGAATGATTTCAATGATCATCTGGGAGTGAGAAAGAAAGAACAAATTTTACTCATAATATTTGGGGAATAAGAAAGGAAGCGGGAAGGCAAACCGAAGCAGACTTTCTCCAGCAACGCTGGAAAATAATAACAGCCACGTCCTACTGAAACTTTGAAGGGAATAGGGGAGCATCGGCGGGTGGGCCTGGCTGGCTGCCCGGCTCCCCCTGCTCCCTGGCGGCGGGCGCGGCTGGTTCAGCACCTCGGAAAGCGCCCCTCGCCCCGGCGGGGCTCGCGCATGCTCCTTGGGGCCCGCCCCGCGGCCGTGCGCGAGCGAATATAACTCCGGTGGGCGCCGCGGGCAACCCCCTGGGAGTGGACAACCGCGGAGAGACGCCGCCGACCTCCAGTCCTCCGGGCGGCAGAGCGAGGCGGACGGGACTTTACGACCTCTTTCTCTCAAAGGACAGAAGCTTTGTCCAAGCAGCTGCAGGGGAAACCGACGAAGGTGTTTGAAAGAGGAGCAGAGGCTCCGCACCGCGCTCGGGAGCTGCGGGGTGAGTTCTGCGCCAGTGCCCCCGGGGACCGCGGGCAACGGAAGAGGGGTCTGAGTGGTACAGTAGGAACCTAGAGACCTCGGGGTTCCTGTTGTCCGACTCGGACTCAGACTTGCCTGGGAATCCTGGGACGCCGGCTGCTCGCCTTAGGGACTGCGCTCCTCCGCTCTGCTCCAAAGCAGACGCGGAGCTCCCCTCCTGCGCCCAAGGCGGCGCCCTGCGCGCCGGGACGCGCGGGGGACCCAGTTCCTCGGCTCTGCCTTCTGCAGCTACTTTGAAAGCTCCCGCGCACGCCCCGCGTGCCCATCTGGGGGCAACACCGTGCTCCCTGACGTCTAGCCCCCCGGAATATGGCCTAGAGGCACCTGCTACCGCCGCAGCCGCGTTGGCCACCATGAATAAGGCGGCTGGCGGGGACAAGCTCGCAGACCTCCTCGGTCTGATCCCGGACCTTCTGGAGGCGGCCAACGCGAGTGGCAACGCGTCGCTGCAGCTTCAGGACCTGTGGTGGGAGCTGGGGCTGGAGTTGCCCGACGGCGCGGCCCCGGGGCCTCCTCCCGGGGGCGGCGGCGGCGGGGCGGAGAGCGCGGACCCCGAGGCCCGGGTGAGGATCCTCATCAGCGTGGTGTACTGGGTGGTCTGCGCCCTGGGCTTGGCCGGCAACCTGCTGGTGCTCTACCTGATGAAGAGCAAACAGGGCTGGCGCAAGTCCTCCATCAACCTCTTCGTCACCAACCTGGCGCTGACGGACTTTCAGTTCGTGCTCACCCTGCCCTTCTGGGCAGTGGAGAACGCGCTGGACTTCACATGGCCCTTCGGCAAGGCCATGTGTAAGATCGTGTCCATCGTGACGTCCATGAACATGTATGCCAGTGTCTTCTTCCTCACCGCCATGAGTGTGGCGCGCTACCACTCGGTGGCCTCTGCTCTCAAAAGCCACCGGACCCGAGGACACGGCCGGGGCGCCTGCTGCGGCCAGAGCCTAGGGGACAGCTGCTGCTTCTCGGCCAAGGCGCTGTGCGTGTTGATCTGGGTTTCAGCCGCGCTGGCCTCGCTGCCCAACGCTGTGTTCTCCACCACCGTCAAGGTGATGGGCGAAGAGCTGTGCCTGGTGCGCTTCCCGGACAAGCTGCTGGGCCACGATAGGCAGTTCTGGCTGGGCCTGTACCATTCGCAGAAGGTGCTGCTGGGCTTCGTGCTGCCGCTGGGCATCATCAGCCTGTGCTACCTGCTGCTAGTGCGCTTCATCTCCGACCGCCGCGTGGCGGGGGCCGAAGGCGGGGCCGCGGCCCTCGGGGGAGGCCTGGCGGGAGCCAGCGCCCGGCGACGGTCCAAGGTCACCAAATCAGTGACCATTGTGGTCCTATCCTTCTTCCTGTGTTGGCTGCCCAACCAGGCCCTCACCACCTGGAGCATCCTCATCAAGTTCAACGCGGTGCCCTTCAGCCAGGAGTACTTCCTGTGCCAGGTGTACGCGTTCCCGGTGAGCGTGTGCCTGGCGCACTCCAACAGCTGCCTCAACCCCATCCTCTACTGCCTCGTGCGCCGCGAGTTCCGCAAGGCGCTCAAGAGTCTGCTGTGGCGCATCGCATCTCCCTCGCTCACCAGCCTGCGCCCCTTCACCGCCTCCACCAAGCCGGAGCCGGAGGATCAGGGGCTGCAGACCCTGGCGCCGCTCCACGCGACCGCGGAGCCCGACCTGCTCTCCTATCCTCCCGGCGTGGTGGTCTACAGTGGGGGGCGCTACGACCTGCTGCCCAGCAGCTCGGCCTGCTGACGCGGGCCGAGACCCGGGGCGCGCCGTCGGGGCTGGGAGGCCTTCCCCGGGCGGTTTGGGACGCCGAAGGTGGGGAAAGCGTGGAGGAGCAGCCTGTGAGTAGGCCGGAGGAACTTCTCCGGAGAGAGGATGCTTCAAAATCAGGTGAGGAGAGAAAGCTGGCAAAGGGACCGGCATCAGCCCCACAGGGCTAGGTCACCAGCCTCCGCTCTCCACCCTACATCCTCTCCACGTTGGGCAGAGTGTGGGTGCCCAGAAACAGGAGGAGACATCAGAAACATGGAGAACCAGGGAGTGGGAGGCAGCCAAATGATGAGTAATTGAGAGCCTTTATTCCAGCGACTTCTATGGAGCCCTTGAAAGGGGCCTTAAGGGGCCTCTAGTCAGGGGAGTCTCCCACCCAACTTGGCTTTGCGCCGAGGCCCGCGAGACTGAAGTAGCGCAAAGGACCGACCCACTTGCGGTGTGGCTGCCCCAGGAGCCGAGAGTCTGGAGGCAAGAACTCTTTTCCGAGTTGGGAGAGAGGAGTGACCATTCTTGGTCGTCTCCCAGGAGAAATAGAGAAGGAAAAGCGCCTCCCACGGAACCATTGTGTCGTTTATCATCCCCGACTGGGCGGGCGAGCTGCAACGCTCGGGAGTCCGAAGAGACTGCGCAGCCTCTGAGCTCAGAAGTGAGCAGGAGGTAACACTTCTCACCAGTGCGGGAGAGCGATTCTCTAGGGAGTGGCGTCGCTGCGGGAAGGAATGGACGCGTTGTGATCGGGCGGGGGTGGGGGTGGGGGTGCTGGAGAGAGAAACTTCTTCAGGCTACTTCCCCTAAAGGAACAGAATGGTCCCGTACCCACTTGGTAAGGGAGCTGGAGGTGGAGCGCTGCGTGCGCTGGGAGCCCGGGCGCTCCAGTTCCCTTGAGAGCTGTCAGGGTTCCTGGAGACACTATGGCCCTGGGCGGCGAGCTGCCGGGACCCAAGCATCTTGAAAAGACCCACTGGGAATGGGGCACTTCTGCAGCCACTCCCCTCTCACCCTTTGAAAAGGACCCTTTGGTTGAGGATCCGAGCAGTGAGTAGAGGGATGACCCAGCGGCATTCATTTTTTTTTTTAAGACTTAAAAGAGGAAGAAATACCGTAGAAATGTGCAGGAGATCTCAGAAACCAAATTTAATGAAGCTTGGGTCTGATCTTTCAAGAGAAGGTGTGGGGTGGGAAAGAGAATGGAAGGCGCAAGTGAAACCTGTCCTAGAGAAAGAAGAGTACCGGAGAAGCTATTCTAAGGGAATCGCCAGAATTTCAGATGTGTGTGGGGGGGGGGGTCTTTGTTGCTCATACTATTGACAAGAGAAGGTAAGAACTAAGAATTCCCATAGGACACCACCTTCACCAAGTTCCATTTATTCCAAAGAGTGTTTTTTGCACATGGAGCATGCATGGTAAATTCTTCTCCAACCTTCACAGTCTGAAGAGTGCCTCACATTACTCATGTCAACTGTATTCTGGTCACAGCAGTTTCAGATGTGAAGACCCTCACAAAATCCTTTCTTGAGGCTGCTCTGAGAACTGGGATCACACGTCAGTCTACCCATCTGTCTACCAGCTTTGCTAGAGGTGCTACTGTTCTCTTTGGCAACTTGGTTTGGGGTCAAGAAACCAGTGCAGGCAGCTACTGATTTGGTTATTTTAATCATTAGAAAAACATGTCTGTTTAACATCAACCCTTGTAGAGTAGAATTGTTTAGTAAATTAGTTGAACATTTTCTGTAGTATCTGAGATTTGAGGCTCAAAATGTGAGGTCAACTCACTCAGCATCCCCTGTCCTGCTTTCTGTCACACAACACAGTACAATGACTACATATTTACACCTTTCTACAACACAGAAGCTACTTGATCTCAAGTTTAAGCAGTGTTGAGAAGTTAGCTCTTTCAGAAAACAGGATAGTACTTTTGTTTTGAAGTAGTGAAATTTGTCTTCCTATACCCCTGGGAAGAAAATGTATTGATATTAAATAGCAGTTGAGTTAACACTCAATGTAACACTTACTGAAATGTAAGCCCCACAAAAAATACAAACTGCATGAAAAAGTAAGCACTGGCAAAAACTAAAGGTAGCATGGTAGTCTAGTAGACCCTTACTGAGAGATTCTTACTGAAGCAACTTGCCATTTCAATTTTGATAATAAAATTATGTGTGAGTAGCTCAGAGTTCTTAGGAAGATGTGTTGAAGTATGTGCTTCTGCTACTGTAGGTACTAGAGAAAAAGAAAAAAAAAAAACAGAAGGAGCTGGAGGCAAAGTCTTCATGGAAAAACTCTAAATAGGGTCACCTTGGCCAAATCCAAACCTCAGGCCCTCTGAGAACATGGCAGGAAGGATCAAAGACCATGACTTCAGTCTACCACAAAGACAAAGCGTCAACAAGAAAATGGTCAGGTTGGTTGTATTAATAATCACCAGTTATTTTTGAGTGCATGTTTTATGCCAGATTCTGTGTTGGATGTTGAGGTCATGTGCATGAACCAGACATGTTTCTGACTTCTACCTTCTATGTATATAAGGACAGCCAGCCATGAACACAAGCAAGATAAGACTGGAAACAATGAGTTGAATGTCACAATAAGGCTAATAGAAAGTGCCACGGGAAGACAGGGGAAGAAAAGACTTATTCTGATGGAGGATCAGAAACTTCCTCATCAAAATAGTAATTTGAGACAGACCTAGAAATATGAACACAATTTAGGCAAGATGGCAGGGGTGGGGTGGAGAGGAAGTGATCATATTTGAAGCTGAGAAAATGTGGTGACCAAAAAGCTTGGTTAGGAACACAGGAAGCAAAACAATGTGATTTCTTTTTCTCCTACTGAATTTCCCAGGATTTCTGTTGAAAATGTACATGTTCCTCTGCATTTGTCTGAGAACAAGACTATCTTTCTTTTCTTTTCTTTGCCTTCTTTCTTTCCTTCTTTCCTTTTTCTTTCCTTCCTTCCTTCCTTCCTGAGAGATTATAACATTGGTATACTGAGAACAAATACTTGGGTTCCCAAAGGTGGTTAAAGACTTTTAAAATTGGATTCTATCCAGTCATTCACACCTCAATAGAGTTGAATTCAATGAGTAAAGTGTTTGTGTATTTGAAAGCACAGGTGTGTGTTTGTGTTCACGCACATGTGGGTGAGAGAAAATATGCCTGCTATAGCTCCAGTCTTCACCCCTGTATCCCAGCCAGTGTTCCATCTAAAAATAGCATCACCCATAGTAAAGAAATACCCTGTGGTTGGTTAGGGAGGGCTTGGTTTGACTCCTTGGGGGTCCAAGCGGGATGGCCTTCAGCTGTGGGTCACCTTCCCATTTATTTCAGAGTCTTCGTACAACAGGACAGTCCTTGGAGATAGGGGCAGGAAATAAGCACTGAACCCCACAGATGATTCCATTTCTAAACCATTCAGAAGTCAAGTATAAATAGGGGAAGCAAGAGAGGTGGCATGGTGCTGAGAGCTGTGTGACATGAGGTCCTCTGAGCATTTTGCCTCTGAGTTCATCCTGAACTTGTTTCTCCAAGATGGATGATGGAGATAAGTAGGAGAGATTGGAGAAGAAGGGGTAGTTTTGCATATGCTCTCTAGTAAGAATGAGGTTATTTCTTATGGGAGTGAATATACTAGCAGAATACAGTGGTAGCAAATGAGAAGCATCCATCATGTGGAGAGGAAGGGAGCAAGGCTTGGAGGTAGATAAATGAAATAGAATGCTCAAGCCTGAGCAGACAGCCTAGCCTGGGCTGGAAAGCCCCAGAGATCTGGAGAGAACAAGTTAAACTGCAGGAGCCCGGAGTACCCAGCATCACATAAGGAAGCTGAGTGTCCTGCAGGTGAGTAGGACAGCAGTGTGCAGGAAGGAGCGGCTGCTTTAGTGTAAGTCCCCTGCCCCCCATTCTCCTTTACCCTCAACACACCAGAAGTGGCCAGCCCCACAGTTGTCCTTCAGATGTCCTGCCCCACACTCCTAATGCCACCCCAGTCACAGTATGATGATGACCAGGTGGCAGCAGAGAACAGACTCTTTAAACAAAAAAGAGGCAATTGGGAGACTTGCAGCAGCAAAGTGGAAGCCCAAGAAGCAGCAGGAGGAAGAGAGTGTGAGACACCAGGGATCCAGCTGCTTTTGAGAGCCTTAGTGAGCTTGGGAAGGGGAAGAAAGCTGCGACACCAGAGGACAATGGCTGTGCTCTTAGGCTGGCAGTCTTCTGTAGGTGTTGCCCTGAGACCAGGGCAACCCAGGCTCCTGACCTGGATTTCATTATTAGAGTCCCTGCTGTGCCCCTTCCCACATGGCAAGGAGTCTACAGGGTCACTTGGAATCTGTGCCACTCTTGCCACCCACTTTCTAGATTATGCTTCAGTACCGGGAACCTCAGAATTCCCCATCCAAATGGCCCGAGTGTATTTACGGGACTTCGTGGGTCCTTTCCTGGGTTTATCCTTCAGAAAGAAGACCACGCCGCGTAGTCTGTGTACCCTTAGGTTTGAGGAGTGGCTAAGGATAGCTGATTATAGGAGTGATAA
Organism: Carlito syrichta; assembly: GCF_000164805.1. Classification (NCBI taxonomy): domain Eukaryota; kingdom Metazoa; phylum Chordata; class Mammalia; order Primates; family Tarsiidae; genus Carlito; species Carlito syrichta. Next base: position 227,648 of record NW_007248778.1, read on the forward strand.
AGGGTGGAGGGGGTGGGAGGCTCTGGATGTGTTGATACCAATGTGCACACAGGACTCTCAGTGCTGGAGAGAGAGGGGAACAGGAGGAAAGGGGCAGAGGGATGAGCTGTGGCCACGTTCCTCCATCTATACTCTTGCCCTGGGCCCTGCAAATATTAGAGTGGGGCAGGCTGTACTCCTACACACAACAGCTGTGCAAAACAAGACCCAAAACCTTCCCAAGAACAACCAGAGCATGCCTCCTCTTCTCAGGACTGCTACCCCCAAATGAGCTGAAACTGAAGGGGCCTGGCTATGCTCCCGAGCCCACTCACTCTGCTGTGCACTAGGTCAAAAAAAACAACACCTCAGATCCCAAATGTCCCAGTTCTCGAAAGCAGCTCATTTCCTCTCTCCAAAGTTCCTTCCAGCACCAAAGATTTTGGTCAATTAGAAGTTGGCCTGAGACAATGACTCTAGACTCTAGATGAAGTGGGAGAAGGAGCCATACAATTCTTTTAACTTCTAAAAGCATGCGGGTAAATCTTCATTCTGCACTGTTCAGGCACATCTGGAATTATATAGGCAAACACTTAAGACTGGAGCAGATCGAGGGACAGAGAAACTGGATGATGAGCTTTTAGCCATAGTTATATGGCTAGCTCTGACCAAATGCCAGCCATCAGGCTAAGTGCTATCCATGTAGGAAGCAACAGAACCAGAAGTCCTGGGTTCAAACCCAGCTCTGTCACTTATGAGTTGCATGGTTTCTGGTGAGTTATATAACGCCTTTCTGCCTCAGTTTCCTCATGTACAAAATAGGGTTTGGTAACAGCACCCACTCCCATGATTGCTGCGTGAACATAGGTAAAACATTTAGAATCATGGTAAGCGCTCTACTATTACACTAAGTGTAATGTATTATTAAAAGTGTAATGTTTTATTATAAGTGCAATGTATTATAAGCACTCTACTATTACACTAAGTATAATATGTTATTATCACAACTCTGAGATAGAAATTTGTATCCCAAATGTATAGATGAGCAAGCATAGCTTAGGGAGGGTAAGTAGTTTGCTGCTGATTGGTAAAGCCAGGATTCAAAACCAACTGATTCCAAAGCTCATGACTTTTATTAAACCATGCTGTCTCTTGAGGCTGCTGAAAACCTCACCACAGGAGAAGCGGTTGAAGGCAAGTGGGTAGAGGAAAAACTGCTTAGCTTGGAAAAGAAAAGATCATAAAAGAAACCAGAGGCTGATTTTTGAAAGATTTTCATACCGACTCTAGAGGATGAAACAAGGGTGAAAGACTAGAGGGAATTATTTTTACCATGTCAATTAAATGAACCATTTTAAAGTGGTGAATCCTCCAGCATGAGATGTTCAAGCAGACTTTTCAAGAATATCATAAACTATTAGGAATTAATTATGAGAAATTAAATATGAATAAATTAGTATAAAATAAATCATTAGCAATGTTTTGAGTATTTGTGAATTTGATGAAATGTATGACTCCCTATTTATATATGGGTGCTTGGTTTTTAAAAAATCATGTCATAGGACACATTCAAGCATCATATGTGAAATGACTGCTTCTCAGGTCTCATCGTGGCCTGAAGTGCCCTGTGGGAAGCAGACCTGCCTCTCCCACCCTGAGATAGGGTGAGGAAAGTGTGTGTACCTTCTACCACCCACACTTAGCCCTTGCCACCAGAGCATAGAGGCACAGCCCAGACAAATGTCATCAGAAATATGGGGACCACTGTGCAAAGACTGACTGAAAGTGAGGGGTGGACAGATCTCACAGCTGAAATCACAGCACTGGGTATCCAGTGAACAGACCCCAAAGATCCAGAGTTGCAGCAAAGATTGACATCCTGCCATGGCCTTCACTGTGTCTTGAGGCATGGGTCAATGTCTCTTTATTGACCTAATCCACATATCTAACAAAGAGAGCCACGAAGCAACAGCCAATCAGAGCCACCGCAGAGGCCGTGATCACCACAACGACGACGCTCCCAGCCATGTTGACCAGAAATCCCAAGCCACCTCCGACCAGGATCTGAGCCAACTGCACCATGCAAGTGAGGGCGGCACAGTCCACGCCCTTCCCTCTCCTGCTGCTGCCGGGGTCCCCTCCCGGGGTCTGCTGCCTCTGCAAGAAAAGCACAGGAACAGGATCTGATCTACAGAGAATGGTCGGTCGTTTAGGGCATGGGTCAGCAAAGTTTTTCTTTAAAGAGAATGGCTGAATCATACAGTCTTGTTTGTAACTACTCAACTCTGCTGTTGTAGTGCAAAAGCAGCTACAATATGTAAAGGAACTGGCGTTCCGATATAAACTTATGAACATTGGGATCTGGTTTCATGAAATTTTCACTTTTCATAAGAGATTATCCTTCTTTTGATTTTTTTTTTAAATCACTTAAAAATTTAAAAGGAGCCGGGCTCGGTGGCTCAGCCTGTAATCCCACGCCTTTGGGAGGCTGAGGTGAGTGGATTGCCTGAGCCCGCGGGTTCGAGACCCACCTGGGCAGGCGAGACCTCATCTCTACAATAAATCAAAAAGTCAGCCGGGCGTGGTAGCGCATGCCTGTAGTTCCAGCTACTCGGAAGGCTGAGGCAGAAGGATCGCCGGAGCCCAGCAGGTCAAGGCTGCGGTGGCCGGGAGCAGCCACTGCACTCCAATCTGGGCGACAGGGTGAGACTCCAACTCAAAAAATAAAAAATAAATAAATAAAATAAAAATTTAAAAGGAATTCTAGGCCGAGCACAGTGGCTCACATCTGAAATCCCAGCACTTTGGGAGGCTGAGGCAAGAGGATTGATTGAGGCCAGGAATTTGAGACCAACCTAGTAAAACCTCATCTCTATTTAAAATAAAAATTAAAAAAAAAAAAAAAAACCACGTGTAGTGGCCTGTAGTCCCAGCTACCCAGGAAGCTGAGGCGGGAGGATCACATAACTCCAGCAGGTCAAGTCTGCAGTGAGCCGTGATCACGCCACTGCACTCTAGCCTGGGTGACAGAGTGGGGCCCTAACTCAAAAAAAAAAAAAAAAAAGTTAAAAGAAATTCTTAGCTCATGGACTATTCAAAAACAAGTGACAGGCCACACTTGGATGCAGTCATAGTTTGCTCATCCCTGATTTAAGGACACAGGGAAACCCACCTTCCTGCCCGATACCATCTTCCCTAGCTGTGTTATAGTCTTCAATTTCACCATGAGCACATATGAGCATTAAATGGCTAACATATGCAAAATTATATCTTTTTAAAAAGTCATTAAGTACAATGTAGTGGACATGCAATAAATACCCCATTCTTTTTCTTTCTTAATGTTAAAGTGGTTTTTTTTTTTAATTTTTAGAAAAATGTCGAAACTTTGATGTACTTAAGAGAAGCAACATTAAAATAATCGTTTCAGCTATTCAAAATATGGTTGGTATTTGATTTATATGTGAATGTTTGGTTAACATTTGGTATTTTGTCTGAACGGGTTGATAACTTTGTCATTTATTGGATATCTCTAATGTGGTAGGCCCATGCAAGTTTCTTTTACATGTTACTTTATTTCATCCTCACCACCTCCCTACTGTTATCCCCATCATAACAGTAATAATACTAGCTACTAGATTTTGAGTCTTTGTCAGGTGCTGGGTATGCACTATACTAAGCACATTACATACACAATCTTGTTTAGTTTTTTTGACAACTCTATAAAGTGGATATTATTATTCCCATTTACCTTATAAGAAAACTGAGGCTCTGGGAGTTTGAATGATGATTTCATATATTATTTAGTTTTAAAAAGGCATTGTGCAGAAAAATGCATGTTATTCATTGAGTGAGAACATAGATTCATACTTGCTTGATTTTCATTTTTAAAATGCTGGAAAGATAAACTAATAAGAGCAGTAAAGTGCTGGCACTTTCTCTTGGGGGAGAGAGTAAATTGTGGAGGAAGTGCCTCACAGTGTGCACTTTTTATACTATTGTGATTGTTCAACCATGTGAATATATCACCGCTTCTAAAAATAAACTAATTCTAAGTGCTGCTTAATAAAAAAATACATAACATCCCTAGCGTCACACAGCTTCAAAGTGGAATCCTTTAACTCCAAAGCATAGGTGTTTTTGCCTTGGTACCACATAACTCTCTCCTTGGAAGGACAAGTTCTTAATGATGACAGTCCCTTTTAACAGCAGCACCCCCTGACATGCACTGAAACATTGGCAGCAGTGTTTGCCAAAGGATGCGGACTGCCACAACCCTTGTTTGAAAGTTATCTCCTGGTGCAGCTCTGTCCTGCTGCCAGATCAAATGATGAAAAAGAAAGCCAGAGTTACAGTACCACGGACATGTGTTCTGTGTTTTTGCAGGTTCAGACTAAGAAGGATTAAATTCGAAGTTACACATCACTGCCCCAGTTAAGGGACTGTAAGGTTATTTTTATGGGGCAGAAAGTTGCACATTTTAATAAGAGGTGGTCACTGTAGAGCAGAAACACTTGGACTTGGTGTTCTTGTAAGAACTGCTTAGGCTCTTGCTCTCTGGTCAAGTTTCAAGGTGAGAATGGGCAGGTCCCTTCAGGACAGCACAGTGAGGATGGCTACCCATAACTCCAGCTTCCTCTTGGCACAGGAGGTCTGACTCACTAAAATCTGGACTACCAAGGACAACATTGCCTAGGAATTTCTTATCCTCAATCAATGACTGCCAGAAATTCCCCCATGCACCTCTGCAGTGCTTGGGAGCAAGGGGACCCTCATGGTGGGTATCTACAAATGTGACAGGTGCTCCAGCAAGACCTGTGGGGTGATTGTAGAAGACCCCTTTCTTTGTCTCTGTGTGATTGTGAACTGGTGTCTCTGCTTCTCCAAACCCCCTTTTCCTAATCAGACAGATGGGAATAACACTCTATGTCCTATAGCTGCCAGGTGCTCAGGAGTTGACAGTAAGGAGGACGGGAGGACTAGGCTGGTGGGCATGCCTGTGCCACATGGGATTATGATTTGGTTAGGAATTTTAGTGCTGCTGTTTCAAGAACTCTTCTCAAGAACAGCCTGGACAAGACCTCATTTCCAAAATAAAAATCAAAAAATTAGCTGGGCATGGTAGCTTGCGCCTGTAGTTCCAGCTACTTGGAAGGCTGAGGCAGAAGGATCACTGGAACCCAGCAGGTCGACGCTGGCATGGCCATGAGCGTGCCACTGCACTCCAACCTGGGTGATGGAGTGAGACTCCAACTCAAAAAAAAAAAAAATCTCATTTCCTAGGTCTGCTCTACACATTCCTACCAAATCCCCCCAGCCTTCAGATGAGTCCAAGTGTTACCCAAGGCAGAGGTTCAGCAATGACACACCTCCTCCTCCTCCTCACGGTGGTACTCAGCGATGAGGTTAAAGGGCACAGTGTACAGAGTGCTGGACATGACGCCAAACATGGTGCACAGGACCAGGGTGGAGTAGACATTCGGGAAGAGCCCAATAAAGCCGGTCCCCAGGCCAAACAGCAGATACCCCGTGAAGTAAAGACCCTTTAATCCAATGTAGGATACCAAAGCTTTCTGAAAGTCTGTGGGGAGAAGGGAGGGAGAAATTACAGCTGTCAGTGCCTCACAACACTTAATAATTTCAGACAATCCTTTTTTTTGAAGATTCACTTATTTCCCCCCCCCTTAGGAGACATCCTTTGATCTTGAGTTAAGAACAAAAGAATCTCCTTATCTGTGGGTTGAAAACAGCTGACTTTTGGAATCATTTTTAAAACCTTTGCATAAAGGACAGTTTAAAATTGGCTTGCTAGGCTGATGTTCTTTCTACAAAGAAGTACCTGGCACTATTTAGCAGACAGCTGGATAGCAAGAAGAAACAAACAAAAAAAAGAAGCAGAAAAGCTCACTTTGGCTATGGAACGCTGGGATTAGAAGACACAGAAGAAAGGTGCGAGTTATTCTGACTCAGAGGAGATCCCGCCCAATCAGGACTAAAATAACAATACAGGCCTATCTTGGCCTATTGCCCAAAGTCAGATTGGGGGAAATTAAAACAACCAGATTTTGCCAAATGACCCAAGTCCTTCATAATTTCTTAGCCCCCATCTGAATGCAAACTACACATCTGAGAAGGAAGTAAAAGGCTGTGCAATTATCTGAGGTTACTTTCCCTGACTTGCCAACTCTTACCAGGACAGCAAGAGGTCCCTACAGTTGATATCTCCTCACTGGTACCCTCACTCTTGGTGAACAAGTTCCTTAACTTCTCAACAGTCTAGCTTCCTCATCTGAAAATTAGGAATAATAAAATTCTCATTTGGGGTTATTGACAGGATTATATAAGATGAAACATCTGTGAAATCTCCCATCCCAGTGTCTAACACATAGAAAATGTGGCTATTGCTGTTTTGACAAATACAGGCTGGACTGAAGATGGCTGACTTTTAACTGGGTTTCCCTTCTAGCAAGTAAACTTGGCTTTAAGTAACATGGTAGAGCTAATTTTTAAAAATGAATATTTGTTTTAAAACATTTTGTAAGTGAGGGATGTTGACTCACACCTATAATCCCAGCACTTCGGGAGGCCGAGGCAGGAGGATCTCTAGAGTCTAGAAGTTGAAGACCAGCCTGAGCAACATAGCAAGACCTCATCTCTAAAAAATAAAAATACAAAGAACTAGCTGGCCGTGGTGGTGCATGCCTGTGGTGCCAGCTACTCAAAAGGCTGATGCAGGAGGATCAATTGAGCCCAGGAGCTGGAAGTTGCCGTGAACCATGATCATGCTACTGTCATCCAGCTTGGGCAACAGAGTGAGAACCTGACTTAAAAACAAAAACAAAAACAAAAAACATTACAATGTTTTCCACCATGGTAAGGAAAATCCCTAGAAAACATTTTATCTTCTTTTTTTTAATCTGTATGTTTCTTATCTCTCCCCAGCCTCATTCTTTTGTAACACATGAACCAGGGGATACATACAAGATACTTGAAATGTGCCTATTCAAGAAGGAAACTTTCCATATCTATTCCAATAATTATCAGACTTACATCTTGTTAACAAGTAAATGTGTAGTACATTTGAATCAATTATGAAGCTAAGCTGTCTCAGATCGTCTAATGGAAGACAAAGCTTTGGAAATGATAAGCAGGCAGCATCGTGTCCTCAATTAAACGCATCCCATGCCTGGATCTATGTTGTTAAGGTTGAAAATACAAGTGATGTAAAGTTACATCCATTTCTGTTTGTTAATGATTATATCTATGCAAAAAAGTCACCAAAGGTGTCTCAATACCTAAAAGATACCATCAAAACTCATTAAAGAATGGTTCCTATCCAAGTGTGTAGGCCAGCCAAGAAGAAGGCAAAGGAGAATAAAGAGATATTTGGAAACATAAGTAACTTCAGTACAAAGACTGAAGTTCATAAGTCTGGCAAAGAATGTTTCACTTATGAAGAGAAATCAATAAGCTTCAGGGTCAAGCTTGCCTTGCCCTCTGATGGCTCTGACACCCAGTAGTCATCCTATCTTCACACAATGCCTCTCTTCAGGACTGGAGGGAAATGATAGATCTAGGTACCAGCTATGACTTCTAGCATTTGATATGAATGATTGGCTACATCTCAGTAATCAGTATTTTTTTTTTTTTTGAATCGAGGTCTTACTCTGTCACCCAGGCTGGAGTGCAGTGGCATAATCATGGTTCACCACATCCTTGACCTCCTGAGGTCAGGTGATCCTTCCGCCTCTGCCTCCAAGTAGCTGAGACTACAGGCAAGCACCACCACATCCAGTTAATTTTTTAAATTTTTTATAGAGATGAGGTCTTGCTTGGTTGCCCAGGCTGGACTTGAACTCCTGGGCTCCAAAATCCTCCTGCCTCAGTCTTCCAAAGTGCTGGAATTAGAGGTGCAAACAACCATGCCAGGCCAGTACTCAGTATTCCTATTCTAATCGGTGCATGTGTGCCTGCTGTACAAAAGGAACTTGGAAACAAGTCCCTATCACCACCCCCCACCCCAGCAGCCAGATTGTCCTGCCACGCTCTAAGCAGAGAGAAATTCTGGATCTGCACCTGGTGTTATGTAATGAGTCCAAATTAGAGACTAGTAGAGTGAGATCTGGAAGTAAAGGAACTGATTGATTCTGCTCACAGTGGGTTGGGGTGCATGGGGAAAAAACTTGAGTAATTTCACTAAGAAAGTAATATTTAAGCTGGGTCTACATGGATAAGAGTTTTCTAGGTGGGCAAGCAGAAAGCGCAGTTCGGGTAGAAGAAACTAAAGCAGCAGCAAATACACAGATAAGAGAGTCTGTGGAGTGGGTCATCGAGGGCAGTTAATTGGTATGGGAGCGAAAAAGGTCAAAATGTAAATGAGGTTAACCTGTGAAAAGCCCTAAATGCGAAGTTCAGGAATTTGACTTTGTCCTGGAGACATGGGGGGGTTCCTGAAGATCCTTGAGCAAGACTGGTTGATATTTTATAAATAAAATTTTGGCTTGAATTCACAATGCTATGGATTATGCATTAATATAACTTTGGAAAACTATTCAAATGAGAGTTTATTTTTATCTAGAAAAGCATTTAACTGGAGAGGGACTAAAAATAACATGTTTTTAAATTTGTAAATACCATTAAAGGTATGCAAAACTTAAACTCTAGTTTCTAGTGAAATGGTACCCAGCGGGGTTCTTTGATCAAGATTGACACAAAATTAAAATACAAATTATGATTGAAAAAATGTGTTCCTCTTATAAGGATAAACCTCTTAGTATTTATTAAGATAATAAGGTAGTATTTACTACTGCCTCTTACAGGTGGTAGTAAATAGTCCCCTCACCTATTGAAATCACAAAGGAATTGAGATAGATAAGTTATTAGACCCTTTGATTCTATTTTAAGAACTTGAAATCTTCCTCCTGGAATTTTTTTTAGTCTACACGTTCTAAGGGGAAGAAAAGTGTTTGCTAAAGAAATGTAAACTTTAAACACCACTATCTGATTATTGTAAATTTTAAAATAAGTCTTATGGTTACATGATTACTGAACTCAGGAACTCCTTGCATGCTTATATTAGGTACCTTTTCTTAATTGTGCTAAGTTTTGAAGAAATCTTGAGGCAGGCTTCCTGCTGTGATGGGGCTAAGTGAAGGGCAGGGGTAGGAGCCCTTAGACACATTCACCCTTTCCCCCCACAGGAAGCACAGGGTGAGTGCCCTTGAGAATGATAACAGGGATTCTTCCCTATCTCTTCCCACTTCTCCCACCTGAGTTATACCCCTTCTGTCCCCTGGGCCTGTGGAAAACCTAGAGCCCTGAGTGGGGGGTCAGCTATTATCCTCACAGTCCTAGAGGAGTAGAACTCATTATAATCAGGAGCCTAATTTCCACTACAAATAGGGGACCTAGATACAATTTTTTCAGACCAGACCTTTCACTTAATTCAAGCATCTACAGGGCTTGGCAATGTCCACGTACATTAGTAAGTACAACTCAAGTCTCAAGCCTGTGTGATGCCCTGGTTTTTGTAGCACATCAGTTTGGACTCTTTTTTTTTTTTTTTTAATTTTTTTGAGTTGGAGTCTCACTCTGTCGCCCAGTCTGGAGTACAGTGGCCGCTCCCAGCCACCGCAGCCTCAACCTGCTGGGCTCCGGTGATCCTTCCGCCTCAGCCTTCCAAGTAGCTGGAACTACAGGTGCGCGCTTCCATGCCTAGCTCATTTTTGATTTACTGTAGAGATGAGGTCTCACCAAGTTGCCCAGATGGGTTTCGAACCCGCGGGCTCAGGCAATCCATTTCACCTCAGCCTCCCAAGGCGCGGGATTACAGGCTGAGCCACCGAGCCCAGCTAGTTTGGACTCATTTAAAGTCAATGGCAGAAATCCCTTTGTTCCGTGTCTTCACAGCTGAAAATTAGGTAAGTGGGGGAGTTAAGAGGCTCAAGACCCCCCAGGAAAGCCGGCACCTGAGAAGGGAAGCTAGTTGTTCTCAATACTGAGATAATACTCCCTCAACCTACCACCTTACACATCGGGACTAAGGTCATTTTACATGTTGATTTTGCCACCTATCATATTAACCATCCTTTCTCTTTTATGTTATCTACAAGTGTGATAAAGCATATCTTTGAAACACCACCAGTGATTTTGCTATGGTAGACCATGGACATGCTGGAACTTCTTCATCCAACGTTTCATCTTATTTACCAGATTCCCCTTTATTTTCCAGAGAAACTTGATCAGAAACCCACTGGTTCAAAATACAAAGTAACCACTGGGAAAAATGATACCTAGAATTCACAATGAAAAAGATATTTCATTTGGTCCTTTCTAAAGTAACAGTTTTTCCTGACCTCCATATATTTATCAAGATTCTCGTCTTTTAAAGAGTAGGAGATACAGAAATCTCAAATCCAATTTCTGCTAGACCAGAACACTTTCGAAGACAACCTTAGGAGAAGGAAACTTACAAGAATAAACTGAGGAGAACACGGAGTTGATGCACAAGCCCCAACATCCAACCTCAACCCCTCTTTCGTAGATGAGAAACTCTGTGGAGTTGTGAGCACTATAGGGATCCCCATGATACACAATCTGAAAGAGAAGTTTAGAGTTGTTGAGATACAAATATAATGTGGTAGGGACCCCTTCTTACGCACTCGGCTTCTCCACCCTTGGGGAGCAAATGTCCCTGCCTGAGGGGCCCTTCCTGAGGTACAGAGCTCATCCTGTCACAACCAAGTCACCCTTTTCATTCTGTCACACCTCCATTCAAGGACCTGCTGGAAGTCTAATGCCTACTGCACTGAGTCTAAACAACACTCTCCTGGATCCTTGACATCTCTTTTTCCACCTCACATCTGGCCCCACTTGACTCAGGCAGTCCTGTCACACATCTTCTGGTACAGCCCATAGGGTTTGGACTCATCTCCACACATGCCATTCTTAGTCCTGCTAGAATGTTTTCTCCCTCTCTTATATCTCTTCTACTTACCCCTAAAGGTCCAGAGCATACTATGCCTCTTTTATGAAGCCTGCCATGATTGCTGTAGCTTACATTATTCTTTCCCTGTTTTGTATTTTATCAAGTACTGGTAAGCCCCATAGTGGACACCTCTAGTTGTCAGGGTTGCTGTAACATGCTTCTAGAACCCGTCTGTAAGCCAGCTTCTTGGCGGTACTCTTTCCTACACTCTTATTGTGCCCATCCTAGAGACTAGCCCACAAGAACCTTGACAGTTCCTGATGGAGGGGTTGATGTGTGAATCATTGAATGCATGTACAGACATGTTCATTACCTGGCCCATGAAATCTGTGAAGAAGAGCATGTTGGACAGGAAGGCAGTCCATCCAATGAGGTGGCTGATGCAAAGGTAGCGGTAGTGGGGAGGCATGCTCATCAGCGCCCTCAGCAGTGACCTCATGGTCATTGTCCTATGAGCCTGAAATAAAACATGAAACAGAGGTGTGACCTTCAGCGCATACACTCAGCCAATTGTGGGAGGGCACAGTACACAGTCATCAGTCAGTTGACACAGGGTCACTTTTTCTGGGCATGGCACTAGATTTCCAGGGAGTAGACTCACAGGTGCTACCGTGTTAAGCATGTGTGGCTGCTTATCAATTTCAGGCCCAAAATGGGGCTTTGGACTCAAGGGCAAAAAGACTGAGAATGATGCTAGCTTTGGGCCAAGATGTACAAGACATCCTATGCAGCCTATGTTTGAATGATAGAACTACTGCATAACGACAAAGCTCACAGATCTAAGTCAACTCTTAGATTATTGTAATTCTTGGGTCTCTTGACTCTGAGAGCATGATAGGCTGACTTCAAGATGGTCTGTCATGATCTCTGTCCCCTGATGTCATCCCCATGATAATGTTCTGTTACATGGCAAAGGGATTTTGCAGATATAGTTAAGGTTATTAATTAAAGTTACTAATCAGTCAACTTTAAATTAACAGAGATTTCCTAGATGACCCTAACCAAATCATATGAGGCCTTGAAAAGTAGAGAGTTTTATTCACCTGGTAGCAGAAGGAGAAGTCAAGGTGATTCAAGGCACAAGGATTGTTTGCCTTGAATGTGGAAAAAGCCACATAGAAAGACCTGAGAGTAATCTATAGAGACCGAGAGCAACTCCAGACCAACAGTCATTAGGAACCATAGTCCTATAATCACAGGAAATTTTTGCAACAACCTGAATGAACTTGGAGGCAGACTGTTCCCCAGTTGAGCCTCCAGATGAGAATGCAGCTCGGCCGACACCTTAATTTTAACCTTGTGAGATCCTGAGCACAGAACCCAATGAAGTGCAACCAGACTTCTGATCTGCAGAACTGTGAGATAATAAATTGATTTTTTTAGTTGCTAAATTTGTAATAATTTTTTATGCAGCAATAGAAAATTAATACAGGGAGCCAGATGATTCTCTCTACTCTTGGCCAAGTGTCTCCTTCAAGGATATTTCTCTGGATCCTGCCAGAAATTGACACATGTTAATGAACCTTATGTTAAGTTAGAAGCAAGAACAATGTAGAACTTAAATATGTATATTTATACACACACACATACACACACACACACACACAGGGTCATTAGCATGTCCATTGAAAATGTGTATTATGAAAAAGCTATGCATGAATTTTTAAAAATGTTTGCACCCAAATAAACTAATACTAATTTGTTATAACCTATCTAAACAGGATCTAGTTTGAGGTACTAAGAATAATAAGACATCATTTTGAAAAGAGTTTCTATCAAAGCAACATGAGTTCGGCTAAGATTGAAGCAAGAAAAAACATCAAATTTTGGGTGAATCTTGAGTGGAAGAATGGTGAAATTATTGATGCTTTACAAAAAGTTTATGGAGACAGTACCCTCAAAGAAATCAGCAGTTTACAAATAGATAACTCATTTTAAGAAGGGACGTGATGATGTTGAAGAGAAAGATCACAGAGGCAGATCATGCACATCAATTTGTAAGAAAAAGCTCACCTTGTCCATGCCCTAACTGAAGATAACCAACAATTAACAGCATAAATAATAGCTCACACCATAAACATTTCAACTGGTTCAGTTTTTACACAATTCTGACTGAAAAATTAAGGTTGAGTAAACTTTCCACTTCATGAGTGCCAAAATACTTGCTCCCAAAAGTTGCCAAGGAAAATTTAGGCAAGTGGGATTAAAATCCTAAAGCATTTCTTTGAAGAATTGTTAACAGGAGATGAAACATGGCTTTACCAGTATGATCTGGACGATAAAATACAATCAAAGCAATGGCTACCAAGAGGTAGAAGTGATCTAGTCAAAGCAAAAGCAGATTGGTCAAGAGCAAACATCATGGCAACATTTTGGGAGGATTCTTGGAGCATTTTGCTTATTGATTTTTTAGAAAGCCAAAGAACAATAACATCTACCTATTATAAGAGTCCTTGGAGAATTTAGCCAAAGCTTTTGCAGAAAAACACCCAGGAAATCTTCACCAGAGTTCTTCTTCACCATAACAATACTCCAGCTCATTACTCTCATCAAACAAAAACAATTTTGTGAAACTTTTTTTTTTTTTTGAGTTGAAGTCTCACTCTGTCGCCCAGACTGGAGTACAGTGGCCACTCCCGGCCACTGCAGCCTCGAGCTGCTGGGGCTCTGGTGATCCTTCTGCCTCAGGCTTCCAAGTAGCTGGAATTACAGGTGCTCGCTACCACGCTCGACTAATTTTTTGATTTATTGTAGAGATGAAGTCTCACCAAGTTGTCCAGGTGGGTCTCGAACCCGTGGGCTCAGGCAATCCACTCACCTCAGTCTCCCAAGGTGCAGGATTACAGGCTCAGCCACCGAGCCTGGCTCCTTTTGTGAAACTTTTTATGGGAATTCATTTGGCATCTACTTTACAGTCCTGATTTGACTCCTCTGACTTCTATGTTTCCTAATCTTAAAAATCTGTAAAGGGCACTCATTTTTCAATTTTTTAAAATTACCAGAACCTCAGTTCTTTAGGGTTAAATCTAATGTCTGGCATCAATGATTACAAAAGCATCTTGAACTTGATGGAGCTTATGTTGAGAAATAAAGTTTATATTTTTTATTTTTATCTTTTAATGCCATTTTTTTCATGAACTTTCTGAAGTCCCCTGTATATACACACATATATGAAAATGATATATGCTCTATATCTTTAATGTAGATTTATAATTTACATGTAAATTAATTTAAAATTTTAATTTAGTTTTAAAATGAGAGAGTGAGAAACCAAACTATTGACACAATTGTTTTGAAATATAAAGAATGAGACAGTCTTTAGCATATTGTCATATTAGAGAAGAAAGAAATCTCAGGACTATTAAGCAGTCAGCTGCCCTGAAGACACTAGGATCATAAACATCAACCATGGCAGGGTAATGGGTCATTTTTGTCTGATTTTTTTTAATTTTTTTTATTTTTTGAGTCCGAGTCTCACCCCATCGCCCAGGCTGGAGTGCAGTGGCATGCTCACAGCCACGCCAGTGTCAACCTGCTGGGCTCAGGTGATCCTTCCACATCAGTCTTCCAAGTAGCTGGAACTACAGGCGTGTCCTACCACACCCAGCTAATTTTTTTGATTTATTGTAGAGATGAGGTCTCACCAAGTTGTCCAGGCTGTACTTGAACCTATGGGCTCAGGCAATCCTCTCACCTCGGCCTCCCAAAGTGCTAGGATTACAGGCTTGAGCCACTGTGCCCAATCTTGTCTGGTTTTTATTTATTCTGAATCTTGACACAATGAAACTTAATCTTGGCTAGTTTATTTATGAGTGTCTACTGAGATTTTCTATTTTAACTATAACATCATATTAATTTATAACTGTAAACCTTATATGATCATGCTATTTTGTTGTGGAAAATTGTATTTATTAAGTTTTGTTGAATAAGTTGATTTTTTAAAAAAATCTATCTATCTTGTAGTATTTAACCCACGGACCATAATTTTATTGATTTTCTTATACTGAATCTGTATTTAAAACTACAGACATTCCCTTGGAGTTTAAAAAAAAACTTTTATACATGTAGAAAATAATACTGGTCAAAATAGGTGATGATTATAGCAGAAATGTAGTGCAGAATTACTACTTTCTCCTCAACCACAGGAAGCAGCAGCTAAAGATATAGCCCAGGGAACAAAAGTTGGGTTTTCTTGCCTCAAACAACATGGTTTATCTTCACTCTCCTTTCCCTTTCTCAAAATGCACAATTCCGAAAGTGAATCTGGTCAGCAAGTATTCAGCCTCATTCCAAATATTAATTTATGCTTCTGACATATACATAATTTTCATCCTGCTTTCATTGTTAACCTAATTCCTCCTTTCTTCCAAAAATAAATATGAGCTTTCAAAATGTGCCCAGTATTTCTGTAGAAGCTGGGAATGTAAATATTCAAAACCCCTTTGGGTATTTTAATTCAGAATGAAAATTCAGCTGGCATCTTATTCCTGACTCATCAATTCCCTTGGTAAAGCCTTTTCAATTGTTCTCAGCCCCTGGGAGTTGTTTTACTGCATTTCCTTGCACCACTGTCAGCTGGAGACTGGGTGGCAATGGATTTATAAGAGAAAAAGGCCCAAAGAACTTCACACTCAAAAGGAGACTATTTCACTGGTGAAGGGAGCAACTGCTGGCATGAAGGAATTGGAGACAGATTTTATGAAAAGTGGTATAAGCCCTGAAATAATTCAGACATCTTGCCATTGAAAAGAAAAATCTCAGTTCTCAAATTACATATACACTTTCATTTTGGAAAGCAATGACTTTGACAAACAATGACAGCCTTGCAGGCTTGGCCCTCACCCTGGCAAAATGTAGACTTCCATTGCTTAGCTGGAGACCTCCCAAGGCACACATTTGGAAGAGAAGTGTCAGATACTTGGTCTTGAGGCCAAGATGTATTACTCTGTGCTTTACTCTTACTTTAGTTTGTTGTTGTTGTGTTTTTATCCCAAATAACAAAACCATTCAGAGCCTACTGTGTTGTGTATGGGGCATGTAGTAGAAACTTAGTTATATTTGTTGTATATATTTTCTTATTTGTGTGGAGGATTTCATGCCTTTCAAAAGGCTCCCACTCACTTGATTTCATCTGATCATCACAACAGCCTCTGAGTGGATGAGACGACCTATACTGGGTGACTCTCGGAGGAGGGAACTCACAGTCTATCAAAGGGGCCATCAAAGAGGCAGATAATCTATCAGGGTAATATCTACTTATCTTCAGTAAAACCCCGCCTTGTTTTGTTTGTTAAACTATCACATTTTTTCTTTATTCTCATTATTTTATTATTTTTTCTTTATTTCCTGTCTATTATAGAAATTTTGGATCTACTGCGGGGTTAAAAAATAGAAAATTAAAACCTCCTGTTAGCCTATGAGGTTTTATTAGCCAGAGTTTTCATGTTTGGTATATTCCTTTCCATTTTTCCTCTGTGTGTGTAGCTTTTTTCTCCAAAATGGAGGTTGTTTTAGGCGTGTGTGTGTGTGTGTGTGTGTGTGTGTGTGTGTGTGTTTCCTGATATGTTTTAATTAGTCTTCAAAAACACATATATTTGTAAATGGTTGCATGGATCCTGTTGTATGGATAGTTCATGATTCTTCAGCTGCCTTGCAGAGTTGTACAGCCAGGGGGCTCCAGTCTAACTAGTAATCTCGAGTTCAGATTTGTTAGTGAAGGAAGGGCAGGGAGTGCAGGTACTTTCCCTCAGGCAGCCTGGTGTAGGGAAAGGTGATTGAACCAGGCCTCGGAAGAGCTAAACTCTCTTATTTTCTCCATCTGCTGTATGATCAAGATAAAATGAAGGCTTCATCCCAGTGACCTCTTAGTTCCTCCTGGTACTCTTATGGTTATGAAAAACACCGCACTCATTCTAAAATAGGAGCTACTGGTGGAATCAGAAGAATAGAAGATTATTCTCTTCCAAAGCATCAAGTGGCATGGGAGAAGGCACGTTGGTGCACTGTGGCAACTCAACTCTAAGGAGTCATGTTCAAAGAGTGAGGCCTCCTTTCAGCAAATTCACTTCAGTACTTTGCCAATTTGAATGGAAGCAGTGCTGAAGTTTACTTCTGCATTGATTTTTGAAAAAAATAAGCAAACGAATAGGGCAAACAGTACTTGAGCGAGCACGTAATTTTGGGAAAAGCTGTTTACAGATTTTTGTAACTAGCAGCTAAGATTTACTGCTTTTATTCATACACATAATTGAATAAAGGGAAATTAGGTTTTCTACAGACTATACAGACTATAAGTAGCAAAAATACTTTTTAAAATACCATTGAAAGAAAGCACAGTTTTTAGATTTTATACATCACTTAGCTAAATGCAGTGCAGTATCGTAGATTGGGTCCTAGAACAGAAAAAAGGACATTAGTGGAAAAATTGATGAAATCCAAGTAAGTCAGCTGTTTATTTAATAGTATTGTACCACTGTTAATTTCTTTGTTTTTGACAAATGTGCGTGGTTATTTAAGATGCTAACATTAGGGGGAGCTGGGAAAACATAGACAGGACCTCTCTCTACTATCTTTTTAATTTTAATTTTTGTAAATTTACAGCTATTCAACAATTAAGCATTTATTAAGAAAGTAAAATAACACATAGTCACACTTTGCAAAATGACAACTCTTTGGGGTGGGCAAAGTCTGTGGTGTTCCCTATTAGTCTCCTGATGTTCCATACTAGCCCTGGTGAGGGCAATTCATAGGTATGGAATGAATAATTGAATGAACCACACATACAGTGTGACTCAGACTTATAATTCTTATTATTCCCAAATAAATTCCAGCAAGAGCCATGGTCATTTTTGCTTCATTCGTTCAACAAACAACTAATGGAACATTCTGTTGCCAGCTTCCTGCATGCCAGGCATTGAGGAAAATGTCAGGGATGAGAAAGGACCAGAGGCCCCCGCTGCCCTTGGGGAGTTCCCTCGACATGGGATGGGGGGGAGAAAATGCTGAAAAGTCACCAAATAGGCACAGTGTGTGAAATGGCTCTAATGAGGACTGAACGCCATTATATATAAACCAAAAATAGGAGGCCCGCATTAGGGAGCCTGGGGAAGGCAATATAATCCTCAGAAATGAGTAGGAGTTCCCAGACAGCAATACAGCAGAGGGCATGAAGATAATTAAAACTGTACTCATTTGAAAATATTCAGTAACCCATTTTTTCCATTCTTCTTAATTATTATTTTAATTTTTTCTTTTTTTAGTTGGAGTCTCACTCCATCACCCAGACTGGAGCGCAGTGACACACTGATGGTCACCCCAGCGTCGACCTGCTGGGCTCTGGCGATCCTTCTGCCTCAGACTTCCAAGCTGGAACTACAGGGTGCATGCTACCACACCTGGCTAATTTTTTATTTATTGTAGAGACGAGGTCTCGCCAAGTTGCCCAGGCTGGTCTCAAACCCACGGGCTCAGGCAATCCACTCGACTCAGCCTCCCAAAGTGCTGAGGTTACAGGCTGAGCCACCGAGCCTGGCCTTCTTAATTATTAAAAATGCAGAAGCCGGGTGCGGTGGCTAATGCCTGTAATCCCAGCACTTAGGGAGACCGAAGTGGAAGGATTACTTAAAGCCAGGAGTTCGAGACCAACCTAGGAAACAGTGAGACTCCTGTCTCTACAAAAATAAAATAAGGAATTGCAGCTTACTGGCACTTTGGGAGGCCAAGGCGAGTGGATTGCCTGAAACTACGGATTCAAGACCAGCCCGGACAGCTAGGTGAGATATTGTCTCTATGGTAAATAAAAAATTAGCCTGGCATGGGTAGCATGCGCCTGTAGTTCCAGCTACTTGGAAGGCTGAGATGGAAGGATCTCCGGAGCCCAACAGGTCGACGCTGGAGCGGTAGTGAGCATGCTACTGCACTCCAGCCTGGACGATGGAGTGAGATTCCAACTCAAAAAAAATTTTTTTTAATAAATAAATAAATAAAAATTAGCCGGATGTGGTGGTGCATTCCTGTAGTCCTGACTACTCAGGAAGCTGAGGTGGGAGAATCACGTGAGCCCAGGAATTTTAGGCTACAGCAGGCAATGGTTGTACTACTACACTCCAGCCTTGGTGACAGAGCAAAATCCTTTCTCTAAAATAATAAAAATAATAATTGTTATTATAATTATTAAAAATGCACTTACCAAATCCTCTCTGCCCCAGCACATCACATTTGCATAGATTTTAATTCTGAATTTGTGATGTTTTAAAAAAGAAGGCATATTTATACAATACTTATTATTTGGAAATCACTGAGCTAGGTGTTTTCACCTGCAATACTGTATTTAACACAGAAATTCTCTATAAGGGAGAAAGCAATTATCTTCAATTTACAGATGAAAAAACGAGTTCAGCTGTGTTCATTTATCCAAGGTTGCTCATCCACCAGGATGAGGAGCTAGTGCGTCATCAGGAACTAACCAATTGGCCCCAATACTTGTTCTCCCTTTTTTATGAGTAATGGAAGTTTCAGCTAGGAGTATGGCCTGCAACTCAATCACTGTATTCTCTATTCTACTTGCAGCTTGATGTGGCCACGTGATTAAATTCTGGACAATCATCTAAGTAGGCAAGCTGAAGTGATGTTTACAACTTTTGAGTTATGTCACTTAGGGGAAGGAACATGTCCTTCCCTTTCTTCTTTCCTGCAGGCAGAAATGTAGACACAACAGCGATTACTGGAGAAGGCATTTTGTATCTCAGAATGAAAGCACCATGTTAAAAACACAGAGCAATTAAACAGAAGGGATTCGGTCAGAACAATCCATTTGGATTTTTATAGGAGAGGGAAGTAAGCTTACATCTTATATAAGCCATTGTTATTTGGGGTCTCCTATACTCTAATTCATTGAGGAGTCATGGTTGAGACTCTTCCAAAGTTCTTGCCCATTCACTAACCAACACTTTTGGTAGTCCCTAGCAAGTTTTGTTGAGATGAGATCTCACTATGTTGCCCAGCTGGTCTTAAACTCCTGGGCTCAAGTGATCCTCCCATCTCAGCCTCTTGAGCAGCTAGAATGACAGGTGTGAGCCACCATGCCAGCCTTCTAGCAACTTTTATCTTGTATTTACTACCTCCCCCCAATTTTTGCCAGTTGTCTCTCAAACCCCGTTACAACTTGTCTTCCAAATTACACATCTCCTAAACAACTTGTGACCTTTGGAACAATCCCTAATCACCAAATCCAAGTGATTCTCCCAGTCTTTGTACCATCTAGCTCTTTAAGGACCACTCTCTCCACCCGACCTTTGCAGTCACTCACGCAATTCTCCCTTGACTTCCCTTTATTCAGTTACTGGCACCTCTCCTTCCTTCCATCCTCGTAGCTATCATCTATCTATCTACCTACCTATCTATCTATCTATCTATCTATCTACCTATCTATCTATATCTATCATCTATCTATCTCTTGGTTTAAGTGTCATCTTTGAATCTCTCATGGCTCTCGCTCTCTCTCTTTCTCTCTCTCTCTCTCCCCCTAACTTAAAACCTACCTTTTTTTTCCTACTTGCCAAGTTTGCCCATCCTGGTATCCCACTAGCAGCTGAAATAAACTTCATTGATGCCTCCATTTCTCAGCCTCTGTGTATACAACCAGTTACCCTGTTCTTTGCTTTATTGTCCTAATATCTCTCACACTTCACCCATCTTTTATTCTCATTACCAGTTCCCTGACTCAGGCTCATTATTACTTCTTATCTGGGATCATTATGACCCCCCTCCTAGGTATTGTTTTATCCTGTACAGTCAGCAGCCAGATTAATATCCAAAAAAAAGCAGCATCAAGCATCCTCTGCTCTACTAGTTTTGATGGACCTCCATCAAATTTCAGTTCCTATGCTGACATTCAAAAGCATCCGAGGCCTATCTGCAAATTGCTTTAGTTCTCATTTTACAAACTCTATATTCTACTGTATAGAATAGAGAGTTCCTCTAAACGTGCTTCATAGTTTTTTTTTTCTTTAAAAAAAAACTGTAACTTTCCTGATGCTCTTCTTCTGCCAGAAGTATTCTTCTATCAAATATTTACCTATTCAATTCCTAACATCATTCAACTCAAAAGTGATCTCTTCCATGAAGCTTTCCACTATTTGCTTAGACACAATCTTTCCCTTGAGTGGCAATTGTTATCACATTGCTTGTAGCCACCTTGGAAAGTGCCATTTGGATCCCCTGCTGAAGAAAGCACAGTTTACTCACAGCTCCAATGACTGCCTCTCTGGAACCAGCCGCTGTTCCTACCAAGGCTACCCTTTCCCTAGCTGCTTCCAGGCAGTGACTAAGCAAGATGGAGGGTACTATTGCTAGTCTGTCCCTGCAAGAGTTGGAGTTCCTCTAAGGGACAACTTTGGCTGGAGAACTCCCCATTGGCCTACTGAAACTTTTTTATAAGAACTATACCACATCTGTGAGGCTTCCTGCCCATTCCCTTCTTCTTTCATAGGTATTTGACTTGCATGATGATCTGAAGACTTTCCCCATCAGTTTCTGCTTCTTCCCCCTGTCTCCTTCATGCTGTTTTCTCCAATGAATCTCTTATATGTCAAATTCTGTCTTGGTACCTATTTTTTAGAGTTTTCACAGAGTTTACCATGTTCTTCCTTAGATTATGACTAATGGTATAAACGGTTTGTGCTGCCTGTTAGGCTGTAAATTCCTGGGCATAGGAACTGGGCATTAGTCAATTTTATGGTCCCCAAATACCCACTACAGTGCTTTGCACATAATCAGTACCTAAAGCTGTTTTTTAAATATATATTGATTATAATATACTTATGTAAAGTTTAAAAAGGATGTCTACATACTTTCTTAGTTGAATATCCCAATAATTCTTAAAAATAGACTGGCCAAGTCAACAAGAGAAGTCGGCCTTATAAGAAGATGAGATTCACTGCTTGTTTGAAAGTTGTTAGAGTCCAGATTGTGTTCCCTGTTTGTGGTTAGAGCACTCAATATTCTGCCAGGCTCATAATTACAACATCTAAACCTAACACCTTGCTACATGGTGGGAACCACTTTAAGTAACTTTACATTGATTAGCCCATGTAACCTGCTCAAAACTCCTGTAGGTAGCTGTAATTATTTTCTCTTTAACAGAAATGTAAATGCCTAAGGTCATACATTCCAGGGGTGGTAGAGCCAGAACTTAAACTCCCATTCTTTTAATCTTTAGGCTATCCTACAACAAGTAACTATTAGTTATCTGTTGAATAAATAATAAAGGTCAGCACCTAGAGGAACCAGGATTTGAACCCAGGTCTTCTACAATCTTTTTGTCAATGAAGGAGTCCTTTGTACTATGTCCCCGAGGTACTGGAATTCAAACTCAGTTTGAAGGGGGGTGCAATTGTTTCATCAGTGCTGACTAATAGAACTTTCTGCACTGATGGAAATACTCTATATCTGCATTGTTCCATACTGTAGCTACTTGCCCAATGGGACCATAGAGTATTTGAAATGTGGCTAATGCAACAAGGAACTGAAGTTTTAATTTTGTTTCATTTTAATTCATTTAATTTAAATAGCCTCATGGTCAGCATAGTTCTAGTCTCTTCTCTGACCATTTCATCTAAACCTGATCTCTAGCATTTAATTGAATTTTCTATAAAAATTTAAGCAAATTAATTCACCATGCAATTCACTGAAAATGGACTAAAAGGAATATTCAATCAACTCAGGACACATAGGTTCAATGTGCTCAACCCAGTCACCAACCTATGGATGCTGCCATTTGAAGAAACAAATTTATAATTTATAATCCTAATCTAAGAGGGCATTTCTTCTGGCCTGAGGATGATTCCAGATTTCTCTTATAGCCCAACCTTTTTCGGTTGACTTTATCTTCCCTGGTTTTCAGCTCTGAAATGAGTAAGAGACAGGAGGCAAATATGGACATTGTTCTTTGAGGCACAAAATTTTAATTCCATGGGATAATCCTACTGGGGATTTGGGAATTCAATTTGACTCCACAAAACTCTTCACATCAAATAAACAAACAAAACAAAGAATAAAAAAATATATAAAAATCCAATAAAAAAACAGAAAAGAGTGAAAGAGCAAGAATATGTTTCCCACATAAAGAAAAAAAGAATGTGCATCTTTACCTGTTCAGCATGATTTTTGTTTTTTTCTCTCTGCATTGCTGGCTCGGGATTTATATAACCATTTTTAACTTTCTCAATAGAACCATATTCATACATTCCATCTGATGACAGTGTAGGTTCCTGGAGGGCTTGCTGTGGGAAAATGTCCTTTGCAACATCTCTAAGTGGGGCTTCAGGAATACTGCACAGATGAACAATAACACAGAAAGTGAGCACCAAGGAGGAGAAGAAGAACATGACCTGGTATTCTGAGCCCAGCACTCTTCCCAGTTCCAGATGGGCCCAGTCTATGGCCCCCAAAACGTAACCCAGGGCACCTCCAAAACCTGGAAGGCAAGAAAGAGAGGTATCAGCATATTTGGCAAACCATCTTTCATTTACCTCATGCATGGACCCACCCCTTCAGTGGGAAAACGCCCCAAGGACCCCAAAGGCAATCTGGAGATGACTGGAGAGGCAATACAGTGAGAGGCTGAGATACCCGCAGCCAGACAGTATAGGTAGGTTCAAGTTCTGGCTCTAGCATTTACTGGCTGTGACCTTGGACTTCCTTATCTATAACAGCGTGGTAATAATGAAAGCATAACCTACCAGTAGGTTCATGATTTGAAAATAGAAAGTGTTCAGAGTAGTGCCAGACACACAGCAAGTGCTTAGTAAATATTGCTGCCATCTAACCCACTATGGCCTTTCCAAACTGTACTCTCTATGTTGCTTTTGAACTTAAACCCAGACCCGAAAGAGCCTCGGAGAAAACCAATTTCTGGCAGCAATAAAATTAAATTACTTGTATTGTAATTTCTCTAT
This sequence comes from Carlito syrichta, assembly GCF_000164805.1. Lineage (NCBI taxonomy): Eukaryota > Metazoa > Chordata > Mammalia > Primates > Tarsiidae > Carlito > Carlito syrichta. The sequence goes on from NW_007248778.1 coordinate 251,567, forward strand.
TATTAAGCCTGGGATGATGCAAGCCTGCAGAGATCAAACAGCCTCAAAAGCTGTCTTTTTTCCTTTATGAGAAGCTCAAGGTACTTGTTCCCAGTTGATAGCTACATAAATAACAAGAACAAAAGTTTAAAAATGAATTTTTGCTTCAACCTGAAGACTTTTTGGTACTTGCTTTTTCTGCTCATGCTTAAACACAGTGTCACTTGAGGGACACTGAGGAAAAGGTCCTCACAATCTGTCTCTTCCTAATGACTCAGTATTTGAAATCCCATTATTAGTTATTAATTCCTTTGAGTTTGTTTGAAAATGCAGGCGTTCCTGTTACAAACAAGACATTATACATCCAAGCACCAAATTAGTAATTATTCTTCAGATGTTCCTTTTCATGCAGACACTAGTGATTTCTGATAAGGAGATATATCATAGGATGCCTAGGGAGATGAGAAGCTGAATGCCAAACACATCTTCTACATATGTTACAGCTTATGTAGGGCTGATCCTCCTGTCAAAAACCATTAAATACCTGACTCTCATCACACCTTACCAAACACACTTATTTACCTGAATAGATCAGCTTTTTTTTTTGTTTTTATTTTCCTTGTGTGAATGAAGTCTCCATTTTATTTCTCAGATAAAGACAATATCCTCATAGATCAGGCAATCAAGGAAGAAAACAGAACTTGAGAAGTTCCTATCACTTACCCTAAACACCTCAACTTACATAAACCTGACTCTAAGAACTCAAGCCTGAATGCAAGTACCATTTATTCCAAAATATCAAATCCCAATTTATTCAGAATAGTGAGAGAATGAATGATTTTGGTTAGTTGCAATTTTTTTTTTTTTTTTGAGTTGGAGTCTCACTTCATCGCCCAGGTGATCCTTCTGTCTTAGCCTTCCAAGTAGCTGGAACTACAGGCACACGCTACCATGCCCAGCTAATTTTTTGATTTATTGTAGAGAAGAGGTCTCGCCAAGTTGCCCAGACTGTTCTCAAACCCATGGGCTCAGGCAGTCTCCTCACCTTGGCCTCCCAAAGTGCTGGGATTACAGCCATGAGCCACCATGCCTGGCCAATTAGTTGCAATTTAACATAAAGACTATCAACTGATAGCAACTATCTTATCATTAGATTTCAAAAATAGAGCATTACTAGCATGCCCAGAGCAGCAAAGTGTTTTAAGGCAGAATTATAAGAAATTTTGGCCAATGAGGTCCAGTGAAATTAGATATATATTATCTGGCAGCAAGAAATTTATAGTCTAGTTATGGACTATGGCATATACATAAATAGATAAATAACAGATGATAGTGAAATGCCCAGGACCTGAAAGAAAGGGGAAGTCCCCAAGGCAACTCTATGACTGATTCAAAAGGAAGTCCTGGGATTTGTGGTACCTCTAACCTTCATTAGACAATGACTCTCTTTATTCAATTGTGGAGATGCAGAATGTGTCAGAAATCATGTGTCAAGCCAACACTCAGGAAATAAGAATGTATTAAATACCCCCTCTTCTCCCATTATGACAACCAAAAATGTCTCCAGACATAGCCAAATGTCTCCAGGCCAAGGGGTTGTAAAGTGGCCCTTAGTTGAGAATCCCTGACCTAAATCAACCCTCTGACAAACTTACACATTCTTTTTTGAAACCATTATTTGTAAACAGATCAGTGGTTGTCATATTGTCATTCAATTATCCTACCACTTATGCCTCTGTCTTTCAAATTTATTGTTCCACTGAGCATTTCTGGTTGCCTCAGCTGGGGAAATGTAGAAGAGAGGAACCTGTCCATTTGAAGGAATTGATATGTGAAATAATCCACCACTGTGCAATGAAATGGTAGTTTTATCTTATGAATAAACATATACACATATAAGTAAAATGATGGATTTATATTAGAGATTGATTTTAATCATTGAGTCCTAAAAATGGAGGGCTTCCTAGCCCAGTTGTATGTCTACTGGTTTAGTTTAGTTTCATACATATTTACTGGGCACTAAATATGTAAAACTTCTGGGAATATAAACATAAATAAGACACCGATCCCATTCTCTTTCCCAGAAGGTGGTTTCAAGTGGTGCAGCAGATAAGTGGGAGAAGCTACTTTCAAAAACCCATAATAAATGACAAGCAAGAACTGTGAGCTGGGCACTTGAAAAGTATAGAAGAATTTCAAGGAGTCAATTATTGGTGCTGTGTTAATTGAATCAAGATAATGTTTATTAATATTTATTATAGAATTCTTCTTAATTAGCAATGAAATTTATAAGACTTCAGTATATCAATGAATCCAAACATTTTAGCGATATAAGGAAGTTTGGAGAATTAGACAAGAAAATTACAGACTACCGTGATTCAGTGATGGAAAAAGCACAGAAGGAATTTAGAATCATGCTTGATTTCCAATCTCAACTTCATGCCCTCTAGTTATGAGATCTTGGACACATCTCCTCTGAAAAACAAGTGTGATAAATTCTCTCTCATCTGAGTTTAATGAGGGTTACTGCAATAACCCACATCAAACATCAGCACATAGGTGCCAGAAGCAGGCCCCAAGCTGAGCCCCCTGCTGACTTCCTATAGAAACCCTAATTCTGAAGCCTCTTCCAGAAGCAGAAGACAGCTACTGCACTGAACTAGCTGAAGGCAATCTGCCTGGAACTGGCTAAAAGGATTTAGTTATTCTAGACCCAGCTATTAGAATTGGTGGATCTCCGAAGACTGCGACCTGTTGTGGCATGTGGCAGGTATTACCAAAAAAAAGTGTCTCAAATATGGAAAGAGTAAAAATTGCAACTGCCTGATTTTTAAAATATCATTCTAGGGACGTCTTCTTCAACTTTAATGTGCACACAAGTCATGTGGGCATCTTGTTAAAATGTAAGTGCTGCTTCTAAAGGTCTAAGGTAGACCTGAGACTCTGCATTCCTTTCAAGCTTCCCAATGACACCAATGCTGGTGGTCTAAGTCACAGTGGCGACTCTGTGTATCCAGGTGACAGAGCAGTTTCCAACAAACGTGCCCTACCCACATATGACATCCTTGGAACATGTGACTTTCTTCTCATAGGATATTTGACCAACAATCCACAACTGATAAAGCACAATGATTTGCAGTCCTGTACAATGAAGGTAATTTGCAGACATTAATAGAATTATAGGATTTGCATCAAATTTTATAGTCTGGTAGAGAAATTATTCCAAAAGTATTACAAAGAATTATAGTTTTATTAACTTATAGAAGATTAATCAGGTTTTTATTTAATCTAGTATTTTTTTATTTTGCTAAACACACACACACACACACACACACACTTTTTCCTACAATGGGGAGGCCAGGCTCGGTGGCTCAACCTGTAATCCCACGCTTTGGGAGGCCGAGGTGAGTGAATTGCCTGAGTCCCCGGATTCAAGACCCACCTGGGCAACTTGGCAAGACCTCATCTCTACAATAAATCAAAAAATTAACTGGGCGCGGGCGGAAGGATCGCCAGAGCCCAGCGGGTCGAGGCTGCGGTGGCCGGGAGCGGCCTCTGCACTCCAGTCTGGGTAACAGAGTGAAACTCCAACTCAAAAAAAAAAAAAAAAGAACCTGTGTAACAAGAACCTATTCTTATGTCTTCCCCATTGGTTCCCTCATTAATCATTTAACTTAAAACCTTGACACAAGTTACGAGTAGTTACAAGTTACTTTGAGAATTACCAGCACTCTCTTCTCTTAGAGAGGGCAAAACAATAAGAACACAACAAAGAAAACAAGCTAAACAGTTTTCTTTGTCCCTCATCTTGGCGAGACCTCATCTCTACAAAGCTACTGTGAGATGTTGCTGCAAGTTACAACAGTACAACAGAATGTGCCAGGAGGGTAAAGTGGGCCACTGGGGGAATTATTCTAATAGATATTAAAACACAGGAAAAAAACATTTAAACTGTATCTCTTTACACCTACAGATATGCTGAGGGCCAGCAGAGGGCTGTAGGAATTCACTGAAGGATTTTCTTTTGCTTCCTTGGCTTAAGCCAAGAATTTTATCTTTAAGGATAGTCTCACAAACAAAGCCTGGTTGTCTGAGCTGCAACAAAAGATAATCATTTTACCGTTTTACTGCCTCTCACATCTATAACCAGACTGCATTTATCTCTATGACCAAGATCAGCCTCACTGGGGCCCCTGGAACCAATCACCAGGCTATTGGGCAAGCCATAAGATGAACATTCTCAGGACATCTGCTGCCACGTTAGATAACAAGCCTTTAGAGAGAAAGGCCAGAAGCGGTACAGCTGGCTACTTCCTCAAAGAGCAAGGCTGTGCTATCAGACTCAGACTAGAGCTGACCTCATGAAAATAAATGGCTTTGGCAGACAGATGTCATATTTCACAACTAATGATACAACTTGAATAATGGTTCATCCTAGAAGAAGTCCAAGTATACAGAAATATGTGTAATTTTTTTCATTAGTCCACAACTATGATAAGTAAAGTGGGAAACTGAGGCACTGGCAGAACCAGGACCAAGGAATCTATAGGACCAAAGAAACTCAAGAGAGTCTGCTAAGTCAGACTCTGTGCCTACCTTGTACCTGTGATTGCTTCCTGCATCAGGTGTGTGGGTTAGCAAGCTCAGTGTCGGGGTAACATAGCTCTAGTCAAGAGAGCTAACTGGATGCTGCTGGCTACTTTATCCTGGAAGGAAGACAGACTAAAGATCCCCCACATTCCCATGGAGTTCATGAGAGGGTAATTCTGATTCTTTTCTACACGTTGAGAAAATAGCAATGAAAGTGTCAGATTAGGGACCGGGCTCGCTGGCTCAGCCTGTAATCCCAGCACTTTGGGAGGCCAAGGCAAGTGGATTGCCTGAGCCTGAGGGTTCGAGACCAGCCCAGGCAACTTGGCGAGACCTTGTCTCTACAATAAATAAAAATTATCCGGGTGTGGTAGTGCACGCCTGTAGTTCCAGTTATTTGGAAGGCTGAGGTGGAAGGATGGCCAGAGCCCAGCAGGTCGACACTGGGGTGGCCGTGAGCGTGCGTGCCACTGCACTCCAGCCTGTGTGGAGTGAGACTCCAACTCAAAAAAAAAAAGTGTCAGATTAGATATATGGTTTATACCTATCCCCATCATATACATAACAAATCCTGGAGAGTTAACTTAAGTCTCAGCTACTGTGGGGGGGGAATAGGGGGTGTGTGCGTGTGTGAGCACACATGCACATGCGTGTACTTGACTCCTTTGTCAGTGGAAATTGATGGAACAGACATGACCCCTTCCTGGAGGCTGAATCAATCAAAATCAATCAAAATGACACACGTACTCTGGTCAAAGAAGGAAGACACAAGCTGATCTGATCTTTACTCTTCAAAGATAGAAAGATAATATGAGGCCAGGCTCAGTGGCTCAGCCTGTAATCCCAGCGCTTTGGGAGGCCAAGGTGAATGGATTGCCTGAGCCCGTGGGTTCGAGACCTGCCCGGGCAACTTGGCGAGACCTCATCTCTACAATAAATCAAAAATTAGCCGGGCGTGGTAGCGTGCGCCTGTAGTTCCAGCTACTTGGAAGGCTGAGGCAGAAGGATCGCCAGAGCCCAGCAGGTCGAGGCTACGGTGGCCGGGAGCGGCCACTGCACTCCAGTCTGGGTGGAGACTCCAGTCTGGGTGGAGCCTCCAACTCAAAAAAAAAAAAAAAAAAGAAAGAAAAGATAATGTGAGATAGATCATAGATAATGTGTTTAACATACTGCTCACTCTTTCCACCCACCTATCTCTAATCCTAGTATTTTATTCCCCCCACTGGGCCCTTCCTTCTTTTAAGGTTGGCCAGGATGCCTCTTTGCTTTGAGGACAGGATGTGAAATAGAGATCAGATAAATAAGAGTGGGCTTCCTTGCTTCTGAGTTTCAAAAGCCCTAAGACTCTAAAGTCCTAGAGAGTAGATTCAATAGAAAAAGTGTTTTAAGAACAAAATTTTCCAGACTAGTCAGGACATTCATGAAGAGTACATATGTTGGCAAATCCCTAAGCTGGTAGTGGTTTTGCCGCCTGCTTGATGGGCCTAGCTGGGGCTGGAGGGTAGGAGGTAAGGAACAGAACCGCCCCTGGATGACTTGGAGGTATCCAAGAGCAGAAGGGAACAGTGCCTCATTTTCTGATCAGATCTCAGGAAAGCAATAAGAACTCCAGGAAGTGGCTGTGCATTGGGTCTAGATAGATGAGCTTATTGTGTGTCAGCCTTTGCTCTAAGAGCTTGCTTAAAGATTAGAAATGGTTGCAAGTTCAATTCATTGGCCTGGTTCTAGATCCATATGTGGCTACCCTGAGTTCTCTCTGAGTCCACAGAACTCATACTTTCAGTTCTGAGTTGGAATGGCTCATTGTGATGTGAAATACTTTGCAAAATGCTTTAACTCCTCCTAGTGGTGACCAAGGAGCACAGAGTACAAATGCTAGAGTAATAAAGCTCAGGACTAGAGGTCACAAACTGAGTCCCTCAGCCCTTGTGAGCCATTGCAAATCTTCTCAGCCCCCACCTGCCTTCCTTGCTCCACAGTTGCTGCAGTGACCTATTCAAAACCAGCTTTGGTCAGCTTTGCACAGGTATATCTGGACAGTGCCTTTTTTCAGGGAACCCACACACAGCAGAGATCCAGTGCTCACAAAACCCTTGAGACCATCCTGTCAGTGGATACTAAATTAATCCCCCCCCCACAGATGGAGAGCTCTGAGCTGCTCTTCATGAGGTGCCACAGAGGGTCCTGGTGAGGCCCTTAAAGCAAAAGCCAGCTCTGTAATGTTTATTGATTGGCCTGTTTCACTTAACCATTTCCTTATCTTGGTCTCTAGAATTCCTTCCCAAATAAGCTATCTGCATACAAACCTCCTCTGGGGCCCAACTTTTAGAGGAATCTAGACAAAGACATGAACCACATCTTTGATCAGCTGGTCAACTGGTTAGCTGGTTGGTTGGTTGCGTGGTGGATGGTTGGTTTGTTGGTTTTTGCCCCCAGTCTACCACTAACCAGCTGTGTGACCTTGGGTTAGGCACATTACCACTCAGCAAGACAGCTGAATCATTGGGAAAATAAGGATGTTAAAATAGAATATTCATTCCACCTATGTTTTTTTGAGCTCCTCTGTACTCCAAGCACTATTTAAAGCAGTGGTAATAAAGCAATGGACAAGAAATAACTGCCCTTGAGGAGATTATGCGTTGGCTGGAGAGGCAGTCAATAAGCAAAAAAATAAAGGAATAAGAAATATAATGTCAGGCAATAATGAGCACATTTGTGAGGAGGGGTTATGTGACTCGAGTAATAAAACAAAGAGATAACCAAGCCAAATGGTCCCTGGGAAAGCGCTTTCAAGCAGAGGAAAGAGTGATGGAAAAGCCTTCCAGGTTCCCTCTTCTCTAACCTACCCTAGAGAGTCTTTAAAAGTTGTGTTGATTGCATTTGAATGAAAAGGAGGTGGTAGTTTGGCAATATTAGCTGTTTTGTCCTAAGTCACCCTTGTCACAATCTGAAATTCCAGTATCTTTGGTTTCTGCCCTGGCCACATCCTTTCCAAGATGTCTGAATAAGGAGATGTGAAAGTCTGCCACGGGTGGAAACTTCAAAGGGAACCCTGTGGATGAAACGAAACCACTCATGCAGTGATTATTCATGAATGAGAAAAGGTTAAAATATCCTCAAACATGAATCAAGGCTCCTTGCCACTGTGTAAAAGATTTAGTCAAAAGAGCCCGTGTCTCAATTCCATTTCTAAGACTCTTTTCTTAGTTCTTAACTATTGCTAATCAGAGTATTCGTTACATGTTAGCATGTTGGCGCATACTTTGAAGTACGAAAAAAGGCAAAAGCTTAAAAGAAGCTGAACCTAACAAGTTACCCATTCTTCTTCCAACAATATACACAGGGCAAGTTGGCAAGTTCCTCACTGAGACATTACAACTAAAACCTTTGCAGGCCTGGTGAGGAGAGAGGAAATCGAGTTAATGAAATATTTGGTGTTTAATTCTTTTAGATGGGGTCTTGCGCTTTGTCTGTGACCATTTGCCAGGTTATTAATAACTAATATGGTGTAGAGATTCACAAGCCTGTGAGGGAATGAAAATTCAGAAATGCTAAGACTATTCAGCAGTGAAAAGGAGGAGCCAGGTTCTGAACAGAAATGACCTTTACCGTCATGCCTTACCCTAGCCTCCTGCCAAGGGAGAGTCCACTGCTAAGGAGAAAGATCTTGGGTCCAATGCAGCAGAAATACACTCGGTTAGAAGCTTTTGGCAAATAGGAGGACTGCCTACCTTTCCTAGTGGGTATGGGTTTGTTAGCTTGCTGGGTTCCACAGCCTTATATGTACCCAAGCAATCAAGGATCTGTGTGGTGAGAAGACACGAGTGAACCCACCAAACCCACCATGGCTACCCATATGCCGGAGATGGAAGAAGGTGGAGTTACCTTTAAACATAAGAGACAGAAGCTGGAGAAATAGAGTGTCTCCCTAAAAGCTAGTAGAATCTTTTCTTTAGAAAATCTAAATAAAACAAAACAAAAGTCAGATATGCTGGGAAATATTTTGGTAATGAACCCTTTGACACTTATTTGTGAAGCATTTAGAATTGTCAGACCAGAACTACAGCTCTGAAACAAATAAAAAAGAATTTCAATTTACTGGGATGATTGCATTTCTTGGGTGAATGATATCTTGCTGTTGATGAAAATCAAAATGGGCCCTGACACTGAACATGCCTTTTTCAAAAAATGCTTGTTTCAAATGGAACGCTGCAGTCATCTCTTTGTCAAGTTCATGTAAATTCAAGAGATTTGGCATGTGTGCAGGGACATGACAGAGTGATAAGGCCCTGAGTGTTATTTTTCACTCTATCTTTTAATTCACATACAGTGGGGTAGTGTATCCACATTTAACTCACCAAAATTCAACTATTTACACTTTGAAAAAAAAAGAGTGTGCACGCAAGAAAGACAAGAATAATATTTTCAATAACATGGGTGATCCTATCTGATATTCCTTTAATTGAGCCCATGCCCGGGAGTAAACATTAAAGGGTAGATGACTGCAGATATGAATTTATGCAGATTTTTATACACAAAACTAGATGTATTACATTTCATGAGTGATCAGAGAAATATTTATGAGTAATGTGGACTGTCATTATCACTTAGGGACTTTAGAATCTAAACTTTAAACAAGGTGAGACTCCACTGTACTGTCCTACATGAGAAAGATGTTTTAAGTTATTATTCTAGTGGGGAAAGAACTTGCTTTGAGCATTCCACACACCTTCAGTGGTCCCCATATGACTAAAGACACGCGTTTACTAGAGACAGTTGGCTGAGGTTTAGAGTTCAGTGATGATCATGAGACATAGCAAAGTAATTAAAGTGAGAATATTAATCTGATTGATAAAATTTTCCTCTTAACTTGCACAAAATACAACCAGGGTTATGAAACCCTCGGGTCTTCTTTTACACAACTAATATTTCTAAGTGTCTGCTATGACAATGAATTAGAATGGGGAATTTGCGGTGAATTCTCAGGGAGGATTTGTAGGAAGGATAGATAAATACATTGTAAATTACAATACAGGAGAAAGTGTGAATAAATGTGCAGATCTGGTAAAACTGTCAACAATGCATAAAACTTTGGAATATAATTATCCTTTAATTATTTACCAATATGGAGGACTTTAAAAACTCTGTCATTTTCTTATAATAGTTGTTTTAATTAGTCTTTAGTTGTTTTAATTAGTCTAATTCTCAACTGTGTTTGCATTTTATGTCATAACTTTTGGCTTTTGCCTATTCAATGATATTATAATTATTTTTCCCTCCTTGATAATAGAACCCAAATTGGCTCAGGGAAGCAACTTCCTTAGGTCACTGGATGCTCACATGACTTAATTCTGCCCAATGAGAAACAAGCAGAAGTCTGTGGAAGTTTCTAGGAAAGTTTTTGCTTTCTTCCTTTAAAGAGAGAATGCCGTTTCTTTTACTTTCTCCTTCCTCGTTCCCTAACTCTCCTCTCCTTTCTTCCTATCTTGAAACAAACATGATATAGATACCCAAGGCAGCTATCTTGTATTCAGGAGGCAACATATTGATGAAACAATCAAATAAACATAAAATTGCCAGCTCTGACATATAGCTGCTGACCAAAAGTCAGCAGACACCTACTCCCAGATATCTTGTTTTGTGAAAGAAAAACAAAAAGCTATGTGTTTAAGACACTGTTATGTGGGCTTCAGTTACTTGCAACCAACCCCTTCCTAAACAATACATCCCTTGAGCGTATATCAAGTGATGATATAGAAGAGGCCAGGAACATGGGTAAAGTCTGAAGGAAGTCAGCCTGGATTTTTGTGTGGTAGTGCCAGTCCTCCAAAGAGCTCATCAATATGCACTTATCATTGGTTCTCACTCATTCATATATTCCTTATCCTCTCACACACATGTTTTCTCTAGATACTCCCCTTCCCTCAAGAAGGTATAGTGTAATAAGGTTGATTTGAAATGTATTCAAATAACTAAAAAAGGTAGAAAAGGCAAAGGCCAAGATAGAGATTATTGTACACGAAAATAGCCCTTTGGGACTGGACTGTTAATTTAAGCTCAGAGGTAGTAAAATGGTTTCGTGGGAGTGGGCCAAATTTCTCGCTTGCCTCCAACAACCCACCCTTCAGGAACAGGGTTGGGAGAATTTTATAAGACCTTAAAAGGGGCATTATACATGAGAACCCGGGAACTGCTAGATTGGGCCCCGATATTCAGGTTCTTTAGCTGTTCTTATGAATATAAAAATATCTTTTGTGCTTTTGCTGTTTATTTGAAAATTCTACTCTATACAAAGGAGAAAGAGGACAGGGACTGAGGGAAGAGGAAGAGAGAGAAAAGTGGGTGTGCTCCTTCCATATCTCATCTTTCCCGAGACTTAGAAGCTAGGTTCAATGACTACAAAGATAAAAATGAAAGAGCCCGATTCTGGACTAGATTGTATCCCCCCAAAATGCATACATTGATACCCTGACCTCCAGTGTAACTGTTCTTGGAGACAGGGTTTTTAGGTGGTAATTAAAGTTAAATGAGACCATAAGGGTATAGCTCTAATCGAATAGATCTGGTGTTTTACAAGAGAAAGAGACACATGGTGTGTACATGGGCAGAGAAAAGGCCAATGTGAGGACACAGCGAGAAGGCAGCCATATGCCAGCCAGGAAGAGAAGTCTCACCAGAAGCCAACCCTGATGACACTTTAATCTCAGGCTTCCATCCTCCAGAACTGTGGGAAAATAAATTTCTGTTGTTTAAGCCTCCTAGTCAGTAATATTCTGGCATGTCAATCCAAGCAGACTATATAAGTAAGCCCCAAGAGGGGGTAAAAATTCAAGATGTGTGTGTGTGGTAAACTAGAAGCCTCAACTGTTTCTTAACGCCAGTTAGCTATCTCACTGGCATCTTTATGTTCATCCTTGATAAACTTTTACACTTCAAATACTTTGTAGACCAAACCTCTGACCAAGTTAGGGATTAAGTATACCCGCAATTTAGAAGAGAATGAAAGATGTTCTTCCTGGGAAATGGTGAAAATTTCCAAGCAGATTTGATCTCCATAGGTAGAAAAGGACAAAGACTCCCTACATGAACACAGACCCTGGAAAATAAAGGACAGGCTACATAATTTGTCCCTTTTGTATTTATTTTGAGCACCTGCAATGTGTCAGGCAGTAGTGGAGGTGGGAGGTATTTGGAAAATAAAGCAGACCTGCCCTCTGATCCTGGGAATGTGATGAAAAATTGTTCAGAGCACAGAGAATGTGGAAGAAATCAAGGGAAGAAAAACTTAATTTAAGAGCAAGGTAAGGAGCAGATTGTGGCAGCTTTGATTTCTGTCTAGGAATTCATTCTTTTTTCTTTTTGGGGGGGAAGGGACCCCAAACCATCTTTATTATACATTTTCATCAGCAGTGGGGGGCACAGCCTTGAGGCACCCCCAGAATTCATTCTTTATGCAGAGGCAAATAGGGAGCCACTGCAGGTCACCAAGCAGGAGAGTACTCTGGTCATAGTTGGCTTTCAGGAATATAAATCTGGAAGCTGCCAATTGATTCAACTGGAGTGGAAAGAAGTTAGAGACTGGAAAACCGGTTAAGGGATATGTACTAAAGTTCAGAAATGATGTCTTGAGAGCCTGAACCAAGGTAGTATCAAAATTATGTGTTTGCTGCCATACACCATATGTTAATATCACCAGAAAATCTCAAGATGAATATATTGTCCTAAATTCACAGAAGTACTATCATGTGTTGGCCTTGAAAAAGCTTCTAAAATACAAAGTTTTATCTTCTACTATCAGAGACAGCAAAGCAAAGGTCATTTGGCCCAGCCTAATTCTGCTGTAACCCGCGAAGTGGCGGCCGCAATGTCCAATGTCCTTTAAATCAGTGAACTCCCAATGTGTTGGCATCAAAAGCCAAAATACCTCCTTCAATCTTGTTGTCATTAATTTCAGCAAATTATGCTAAAACAGAAGGAATTGTGGGATTCAAGTTAGGAGAATAAAGTTTGAATCTCCATTTGGGGACCCTCTAGCTGTAGACCAGGGTAAGGTACTTAAAACATACTTAATCTGTTAAACCTCTTCCTCACCCAGAGCAATATGCTTTAACCACTGGCTGGGGGTGGGGGTGGGAGGAAGCCAATATTTATAGCTTTGCTTTCCATTTTGACCAATTTCAAACCATCAGTGAGATGACAACAAGCTCATTAAATGTCTAAAAATGTAAGAATTGACTCTTCCAAGCCGACATTAGCCAGCTGTAACACACCAGAACTTCCACAGCTCAGTTTTCATATCTGAAAAAGGAGACTCACATCACCTCCCCATAGCCATTGTCAGGATTAAGATAAAACAAATTAAAATACTGAATACAGGGTTATTAGTAGATAAAAGGCATTTCATAAAGATGTGTTCAATATTTACTGAGCACCTACTATGTAGCAGACACTGTCCTAGGAATAAGAGACTCAGCAGAGAACAAAACAAGAGGTCTGTTCACCGGGAATTGACATTCTAAATGGGTAAGATAAATAATAATTTTTTAAAAAATAGATGATAGAGACAGACAGATAACTGGTCAGTCTGGTAGTGATAACTACTAGGAAGAAAAGTCAAACCAGATAAGAATAAGAGGAGAAACGAAGGGTCACTATTTTAGATATGGAGCCAAGGAAGACCTCACTGATGAGGAGACATTTAATGAGAAATGAGTGGAATGAAGGCAAAAGCCATGGGATTATCTGGGGAAGGGTGTCCCAGGCAGGGCAGGAGCTCATGTCAAGCCCTGGGGCAGGCATAGGCTGGGCAGGATTCAGTGACAACAGGAGGCCAGTGGGGTAGAAGAACCTGAGTGAGGTGTCCACTCAGGTGGAAAATGGTGTGAGAACTGAAGCCAAGAGCAGAGGTGAGGTGGGGAGAAAGGCTCAAGCCTTGGCTATGTCTTTGGAGACACAGTGGTCAAGGGCCAGTGACAGAGGGGCCTAGCCTCCTGCCCCTCTGTCTTCCATATAAGGAGTAGCAGTCTCATTCCTTCATTCAAATGTTTGCTCAGATGACAAATATTGACCCAATGACTTCCTTGTGCCGGCATCACTCTTGGCTCTAGAGATAGAAACTGTGAGCAAAACTCAAGACCTTGGTTCTCATGGACCTACCTGGTCATGGAAGGACACAGAAAATACCAAAACATAAATGCACTGGCTAGGCTATGAAGACAATCAGATAAGGTGAGCTGATAGAGTCCCTTTCTTAGATATAAAAATCCTCAGGGGCCAGGATCCTGCTGTCACCCTATGTTTCATCCTGTGTTCTAGCTTGGCATTAACTGGTGCTCTGAGCAACATTACTCTAAACGAATGAAAAACAGCAACCAAAGACGGCTGGCAACAGCCCCAAGAAATCAATAGGGCCTCTATTGTGCTCCAGGCATGAACTTTTTCAAACCAGAGGGTTGAGGAAATGCCAACTCTTTATATAACTAAAAAATCTCTAAGACATGGGGTTTTTGTTTGCTTGGTTTGTTTCTATTTTTGTTTTTTAAACATGGTTCTTAGGACACCTGCCACAAAACCATCTGAGGTTCTTTCTTACCAAATAAAATGCAAATGTCTGGGTGCCAACCCAGACCCACTGAATCAGAGTAACTAGAGAAGGAGCCCAGGAAACTGCCTTTACAACAACCTCCTGGGAAAACTGATGTAGACATTGCTGATGTTTGAGATTCACTGCTCTAAAGCAACAGTAAAATGCACAAGGCTTCTTTTCATCTCAGTTGTAATTGTCTTCACAAAGTATTCTTAAGAAAGCTCTTTTGTAAACTTCCCTTGCAAAAATTCTGCCGCCCCAGTCACAAGCTGACTTTGTTCAGAGAGATGCACCGGGAGACAGCGCCCACGTGATGGGAACATTCCATCAACTGATCCATTCATTCAAAAAATTTCACGGGCAGGGACTCTTGATGGCTACATTGGAAGCGCCTCCCTGTCTGGGGAGCTGAAGGAGAGACTTCTGGAATATTCCCTACCTGTGAAGAGGGCATGGTAGTGGAGGCCCCTCTCTTTGTCCTGATGGGAGCAGACATCAAATAAGTAGGCTTTGATGGGCCCATCAATGAAGTCAGCAGCAAAATCAAAGAGAACCACACCTACCATGGTGACACTTATGGCCCAAACCAGCTTCCTCCTTGGGTTAGCAATCAAAGCTAAAAGAGAAATAAACATCGGTCTCCTAAATCCTGTTTTAGAATAATCCGCATTTTTTTATTTTGACCTAAACACCCCGTCATCAAATTATCTCCCTTGTTTTCATTTTGCATTGTTTTTTCAAATAAAAACAACTCCATTATTTTTTCAGATTTTAAAATTATGCAAGTGAATGTCCAGAAAAGACAAATCTAGAGAGACAGAAAGTAAATTAGTGGTTGCCCAGGGCTGCTGCATAGGAAAAAATGGGAAGTGACTAATGATGAAGAATGGGTCTTTTGGGGGGATGATAAAAATGCTTTGGAATTACAGAGCAATGATGGTTGCACAACCCTATGAACATACTTTCAATAAGCACAGAATTGTATACTTTTAAACAGTGAAATTTCTGGTTTGTGAAATATCTCTTTAAATAAAAAGTTATGCATGTTTATTGTCAACAATTCCAACGAAACAGAAAAAGTTGAGGAAAATCCTTCAAATCCCAGCCCCAGCGAAGATCATCTTTGAGGCATCCTTTTGCACACTTCCACACATACAGACATCAATGTACGCTAGTCCCCAAAGGCAATGCTTCTCAGACTTTGGTGTGCTTTAACTATCCCTTGTGCATCTCATTAAAACATAGATTGCTGGTTCATTTCCCAACTCTCTGATTCAACAGGTCTGAGATGGGGCTGATAATTGGCATCTCTGACAGCTCCTGCGGATGCTGATGCTGCAGGTCAGAGGCCAGGCTTTTGAAGAGCTCGGCCACAGAAATGTGGCAGTTTAGGCACCTCTATAATCAACTTTTCTCATATCTTTTCATTTCAGTTAATGAATAAATTCCTCACAATTTTTAACAGCTAAAATAATGTTCATTCTATGGATATGCTGTAATTCCTTCACCTAGTCTCCAACAGAAGATGCATTGTTGTCTCCCTTGCCTTTGGTTTATTTTTTTAATTTGAGAGTAACATAGAATATATGCACATTAAAAATTAAAAATTACAGTATAAAAATAAGTGAAAAATAAACCTAGCCTCCACTTTACACCTTCAGTCCTTCATACCCCTCCCTAGAGGCCACAATTCTTATCAGCTTTTTGTTAATTCTTCCAGAAGTATCCTACATTTACACATTTCTGCTTTCTTTTATTTAAAAAAAAAGAAAAATGTATGCTATTTTTAACAGTCCTTTCTAAATGCAATTTTTATGTACGACCACCACTTATTGATTAATTGGTAGCTGATTAATGGTTACAAAAAAGTGCCCAGCACCAGGCTTGATTTGCCCAGAATCTGCAGTGCAAATGTGTCCCCTTGAGCTAGTGGGCTTATGCCCTGTACCCAGTAAAAGGTTCTGTGCAAAACTATAAACAGAATTAACTCTCATTTGGACACACAGGTGACATATTGTAAATATTTATGGAACTATTTGGCATCTGGACCATTTGATGAAGTATTAAATAGAGCATAATTGGTTCAAGAAGAAACACAATTGATAAACAGGCAAAAATATTTAATTTGATAAAGCAAATAAAAACTTAATCCTATTTTAAAATCTTCACAACAAAAGACAATGCATGTTGATATTTCCAGAAGGCTCTCCAACCACAGGCTTTGGGTTATTCAAAGGTGGAAGTTCATTGTAACCTAGGCATGATCACCAGTACTCACCAAATTCTACGAAATGACAAATAAATTTACATTCTCTTTCTATAGAGTTGCACATGAGGACACTTATCCCTGCCTGCCCCCCTTGTGCAGTCCGCTTACCTGCTACAACAGTGTCCCCATTGAGGTATAGAGCCATGCCGATGAGCATCATGATGCCCAGGGTAAGGATATAGGGTCTCCGGCGGCCCCACCTGGAATGGCAGTGGTCGCTGGCTGATCCGACCACAGGCTGCAGCAGGAATCCCAGGATAGGGCTGAGGAGCCACACCATGCTGTACAGACTCTTGGGCAGACCCACGCTGAGCAGAACTGGGGTCACATACGCCGCCTCCACCGCATAGCAGAACTCTCGCCCGAACATGACCATGCTGTGCATGATGAGTCTGCCCATGGGTCTTTTGGGCGGCTCCGCAGAGACAAAGGGGGCTTCCTCAGCTAGGGATCTGTAAGTGTGGAGGCCAGGCTGTCCACTGTTGCCACCCATAGCCACTTGGTGAGCCTACCACCTCCGGCGTGGTTCTCAGGTCTGTGCTCCAAACTGGATTTGACATGGAGCCTGGCTAAGCAACTACCAGAGATGGTCAGGCTGGGGGAGGGGCTCAAATTCTTTCATGCCTCTAAGATCACAAGTTATGATGAGAGGGAAGGCGTGGCGTGGCGCTAGAAAGCATGACAGAGATTAGCTGCTGTGAGCCCTCTGGCTCCTTAGAATGTTTGAATGTTTTTCTAAAGGGATCTTCCTTTGTAATGTGTTCGTTTCTCTCTCTCTCCCTCTCTCCCTTTTCCTCCCTCCCTCCCTCTCTTCCTCTTTCTCTCTCTCTCTCTCTTCTGCCCCCTTTCTTTTTCTTTCACACACACACAAACTGATCACACACGTGCTTTTGAGATAAAGCCTTATAACACAGGGTTAAATTAAAATATAAATGGGCTGCTATTGCTTTATAAACTTCTTATTATAGATATTCTGTCCTTTCCTGACTATAAGTTTTCTACACACACAGCTCAGGAGTCAAACAACTAGACTTAAAATGGTGGGAGGTCACACCTTTCCTCAGTTTCATATCACCCTGATATTTTCCCTTATTGCACTTATCACATTTTATAACTAGGCAGCTCTGTGTTTATTCTGTAACCTGTGTTAGTCTTTGATTGCCCTAAGAGCAGAGATCAGGTCTGTTTTACTCATTATGGTATCCCCAGCAACTAAGATGATACCTGGCACCTAGTAGGTACTCAACAAATATTTGCTAAAGGAATTATTGAATGAATAAAACGTATACACTACATTTTGTAGTGCCAGTCAATTGCCCATTTGCTCAGATGTTTCTTTCTGAGTTATTTATTTTATAGGACTACACTTCCCAGCTTCCCTTGCTCTCTGACACCTTGGTAGATTTGGCTAATGGAAAGCCTTGGTTAAAAGATATGGGGCAGAAGGGAAGAAGCCAGGGTATTTTCCCCTCTTTGTTGTCTCTGGCAGTTGCTGCATCTCCAAGGTGGGTCTATCTGCCACCAGGCTTCTGAATCTAGGTAACACTATCTTTCCCATCATCCCTGCACCCTAGGAGTGGTCCTGGTGGCCTTTTTTTGGCTCATGTCTGGGTTGCTTCACTATCTCCTTAGTTTCTCAGCTTTTTCATCACCATTGTAATTCACTAAATTAAATCTCCTTTGTTTTATGAATGGGTTATATTTTCCTTGCTGGACCCTGAATTCAGATGAAAAGTCCAAGTTGTAAGGGAGACATAGTTTTATAAGAAGGGGCCCAAAATGCTTTAAGAGCAAGACTTGGGGTCAGGATATTAAAGTTTAAATTCTGATTTTTTCCCTCTTCCTAGCTGTATTCACCTGGACAAAAATCACTTTAACTGGTGTTTCTCAAATTGTGTGCCAAGGCACCCTGTACATTACAGTGAATTCACAGAAGTATCTCAGGATATTTAAATTTTTGAACAGAGTAAACAAAGTAAAACAACATCTGTCAGGTATCACATGCACTACTAGTGAGGTCATTCATACTTGCAAACATAAGATTGCACTACAGTCCTTTCAATGATTTTATATTTCCATGAACCTGGGTTTTACACAGTCATTGTGATAAAAAGCAAGTACTCTATAAAAGTCAACATGGAACAAAAATGAGGGTAGCAGTGTCCAATCTGATTCCAAGATGAGATGCTGCACAGTGTTCAATGGGTGCATATGCCCCCTTAGTAAATAACTGTGATTAACAATGAAATAAAATGGAAAATATGATGTTTTCTTTTTTTTTTTTTTTTTTTTTTTTTTGAGTTGGAGTCTCACTCCATCGCCCAGACTGGAGTGCAGTGGCCGCTGCCAGCCACCGCAGCCTCGACCTGCTGGGCTCCAGCGATCCTTCCGCCTCAGCCTTCCAAGTAGTCGGAATTACAGGCATGCGCTACCATGCCTGGCTGATTTTTTGATTTATTGTAGAGATGAGGTCTCGATGCCCAGGCGAGTCTCGAACCCGCGGGCTCAGGCAATCCACTCACCTCAGCCTCCCAAAGGTGCGGGATTACAGACTGAGCCACCGAGCCTGGCGATGTTTTCTTTTGATTTATGTGTATTACATTTTTCAAATAGCTAATAAGTTGTTAGGACATAAATACTTAATGTTTTTGGAACTACTTATTTATAAATTGAATGTTTAGGTATTTCTTTTGGCTGAGAGCACCATGAAAATATTACTGAGACACCAAGGAAGACATGAACTAAGAAGCTCAAGGATATTCTAAGTCTCTGTTTCCTCGTCTGTAAAACAAAGAAAACTGACCTACTTTCCCCTTATGATTGATAGTTGAAGAGCAATAGAGACACTATATATAATGGTTTTTACTAGCTGCCCACCCAACATCCACACCTTCCATCCTTACACAACCTTAATTAGGTTATTGAACACCTCCCCCCCATTCCTTGCATGCCCATGCACTTTGGGAAGCTGAGTCTAGGGCATCTCTGGGAACAGGATGGCTTCATCCAAGGATGATGATCCTACCTTCTCTGCCAACTACTGATATTGGAATGGCTTTGACTTAACTCAATCCAAGGCAAGGAGACACAAGATGAGGCATGCTGAGGACTCCTGAGATATTTCTCTTCTTCTGAATGCTGTGTTTGGGTATAAGATCCATAGCTTGTCATCAGCCTGAATATGAAGTGAACATATGGAGGTTATGAACTTGGCAGCCCAGAGAATTACAGTGAAACAGGGCCCAAGTAACGGGATACAGGTAACCCTAAAACTCAGAAACAAGAAATCCATGTTTTAACAGTATTTTCATCCCTCTGAACTCTAGGTTATGATACAAAATATTTCCTTATTGTTTCAGACATAGTTACTTGCAGTTGAAGGCAACCAGATTTCATATAGGTGAAAATATTTTGCAAATATAAAGTGCAATGTAATTGTTGCTGAAGCCCAAAATGTGTTTAGAGAAAAGAAACATGAATACAGAGACAAGAGGCCCAGATGCAACCAGTCACCCTGTTTCATGTGACTTGTTTTATGATCAAAAGAGTTAAATAAATGTATACCAAACTATGTCTTCAAGAATATAATTCCAGGGCACAAAACTTCAATAAGGGTACCTGGTCCCAAACCAGGCAAATGAGGACAAATGGGAGGCCCAAACTTCACCTGTACGATGATCACTTATGTACCTATTCCTGAATTGTACCCCACATTTTTAACATATATAAATTAATTGAAGAAAAAAAGAAATATAATTCCTCTTTCAATGTGTCATCTTCAATTGCCAAGGCTCCTCTTCCTCTCTCCTTAAAGCTTCTTATTTTCTCCTTACTCGCCCCCTGGTCTATTTCTAAATCTACAATGTCTCAAAAGATGACTGAAAAAAGAGGAAGAGTAACATTTTCTGCACAGGGTTTTCTTAGACTCATCAGAAGAAGGGAAGTATTGTTACAGCAACTGCAGCAACTCACTAGGAACAGGAATGAAGGCACTCAGAACAGGCACTGGAGACCAAGAGGAGAATTGAAGGTGTTTATTCCAGAAATCCCAGGCAGAGTAGCCTCCCAAAACCTGAGCCCTGACCGTCAGTTTCAAACTGCTTTTATAGAGCTTTTTGTGGTTACAACATACATGGGTTTGCCATTTGTGGGTTTACAATTTTAAATTTAGAACTGGGAATGATGACTTCCACAACAAGCACTGAAGTAGATAGCTTTATGGACATTTCCATATGAGATGCAGTAAAGCATGTTTACAGAAGCAGAGATTGCGGTTAAGGGAAATGGCATGCAGCTGCTTGCTTAAGACCCTTGAGGTCAGCTTTCCTGCTTAATTCCTGTTTTTCTATCTCAGTAGGGTCATTAACTAAGCTACTAACCTTGCTTATATATTCATTATTGAACATTTCGCCACCTACCAAAACCAATTGTTCATCTGAACATTTTGTGCAAAGCCAATTAATTACAGAAATCGGTATTCTAAGCTAGCCCGTTTATAGATTTTTGCCAACTTGCTTTTATCCTTTCTCTCACTGATCTACTCAACAGGTATTTTTTTTGAGCATCTATCATAACAATAACCAAGGTAAAAAGATTTGGTTCACAACCATTAGAACAGTGCTACTCAAATTGCAGTCATTAAACCAGAATCATTAAAATCATCTAGAAGCTTGGAAGAAATACTAATCCACGGGTCCCACTTCAGAGCCACTGCAACAGAATCTCAGAGGGTGGGGCCCAAATCTGTGTGTATAAGTATCTCCATGTGATTCCTTTATTTGCTCTAGATGATTCTTTTTCCTACTCTAGGAACTTCTGGCTTAGTCAAGAGTCTTGTATACTATAATAAAAGCAGTGATTATCCTTGGAGATATGTACAAAGTGTGATGGGAACATCAAGGACCTTAAGAATAGGAGCTAACAATCCTGAGCACCTAGGGCAGTCAGGCACTTCACCAGGCATTGTCTTAGATATCACCATCATAAAGTGAGAGTCATCCTACATTTCATCACCACTGTTCAAAACTACCTGGGGGTTGAGAAGTACAGAAAGTATCACAAAGAAGGCTGTGTTTGAGCCAAACCTGAGTTTGCTAGATCAACAAGCTAGAGCAAAAGAGGGGTTGTAGTCCTGGAAAATGATGCAGTATATGGAAAGGAATGAAAGCAACAGAGAGGCCACAGCATATTTAGGAACTTCAGGTAGTCCAATATAACATGCTAGGGAAAAGAGAGTAGGGATGGGGCAGAACAGCTAGGTAAAATTCTTATTCTTAAAAGGGTTGATATGTTCTGTGAGAGTTTATATTCTATTGTTTTGTTTTGTTTTGTTTTTAAATAAAAAGAGTCCCATTGAAAAATTTGAAGAATTTCCCAGAACTGAAAAGATCAGTATGGTGCCAAAAAGAATACCAGTAGAGTAACATGGTGAGGGAAAAAAACAAAGGCAGTGATACTAGAAAGAAAGGGTAACCAGGCTGGAGTCAAGGGAAGAGAGAAAGGACCTAAAGAGAAACTGCAGTGGAGATGGAGGTAGGACAGAGGGGATGGATTCGAGAGAAGTTAAGATGGAACTGACAGCACTTCACTATCAAGATTTATTCATTTCATAAAGACTTACTAAATTTCCCCTATGGGTCTGGCACTATTCCAGAAACTGGCGATTTAGCAATGAATGAAATGGTCAAAATCTCTCATAAGGCCTCCATTCTAGTGTGTGTTCATGGGCGAAGACTAGGTTTAATAAGCAAATATAATACCAGTAGTGATAAGTGATATGAAGGCAAATAAGACAGGGTGAGGGGATAGCGAGTGACAAAGGAGCAGCTATTTTGGACAGAGGTCAGAAAAGGACTCCCTGCAGGCCCTACGGGGGCTGAGGGAGACATGATGGGAATGGAAGCAAGAGGCTGGTAACAGAGGACTTTCAAATGGATGATGGCACAATCCACTAAGAAATGTACAAAATCCCTCATAAGGTTTCCATTCTAGTGTGTTGGTGGGTTGGGTAGTGCGGAAAGATTGGGCTTAATAAGCAAAAGTATTATCAGTCAGGTATAGTCAGGTGAGGCTAACAGGCACCCACACAGAGGACCCAAGTACCCAGTAGAGCAGTGAAAGAAGGGGTGAGAGTTACCTGTAGGGAACCTCCAGAACATCTGCTAAGGAATTCAGAGACATTGACTGTGACTTCCTTGTCAAATTAGAATGATCAGATTTCTCTATATAAGGACACCCATTGTGATAAACAAGAGTCAAAAATATTTCAATGAATTATAAAGTTCTATTTCTTGAAAGCATTTCAAAAATTTATAAGCACAAGTATATTTGAGGGAAAAAGAATGCTTTATTTAATAAAAACATGTTATACTAATTTATTTAAAATATATTAGTATCTTAATATCAACAAATAAATTACATCAATTGGAAAGCAGAAAAACTACCACAATTTAGTATAAGTACACAAAATATTCCTAAATCAAAAGCCCTGATGATAACCATTTTCAGAATTCAGTAATACTGTGTAATCAAGGTCTTTAATTGTCTCTTGATTAGAATAGTTGGATCACCACAACACTGCTCTTCCATGTTTCAATGCATACAATTTTATGTATTATTCTACACCATAAATGCAATATTCAAATTCACTTGAGCTGTGGGCCTGGAAGTTAAAGTTGAGCTGTTAGTTTATTGCTTTCAATTATTTTATCTGACTTAAGCTGATCAATCTCTTTCTGGTTGAATCCAAATTCTTTAAGTATCTCCTCAGTGTGTTCTCCTATAAAAGGATCTCTTTTGGAAGAAGGGGTGGCCGGAGTGTTCGACAGCAGAGGTGCAGGGCGGGGACTTACACCCTGCTCCTCATCAGTAATAAATGAGCCCCGTTCTTTGTTATGACAATGACGGTCAACCTCTTGCAAAGTTAGAACCGGAGTCACACAAGCATCTACGCTGTCAAAGATTTTACACCACTCTGCCTTCGTCTTCTTTGCAAATGCATCTGCAAACTTCTTCTTCATTTCTGGCCAGTCAGCCTTGTTCATCTGATCAGGAAGTTCATCAGACTTTAGTCCAAGTCCTGAGGAAAAAAAAAACAATTTCTTAAATTATTATGCTTTGGGTAGAGTGATTATAATCAATAACAATCAATGTTGCGCCCACCATACTGTGTGAAATAAAATGTTCTGTAAGGGCTTCTCAAATGAGTCAGGAGAAAAAAATTCAAAGTCATTTTGAAGTTAAAGCTAAAGGCTATAGAGGGAAGAAGTAGTCAGACTTGTCACTGCCTAGATTTTACTTACCTTTCATCAAAAGTAGTCTGTTTTTAATGTTCTAGTTTCCAGAAATTGATTTTGTTCCTCTGAGTAGATATTGAAAAGAAATTTCCTCGGGATGTTATTATCTGTCATATTGCATTTAAACAACCCCATATTCTGTATAATGCACCCAAGCCTCATAAAAAGTAAAATTTAAACAATTTTACACATGGCTATCGCAGTTTTCAAGGAAGAAGCCTGAAGACAAATTATTCAATTCTGGATTACAATTTTATAAATAATACCCATTTCTCTTTATATTGATAATATAAAAGAGCTGGAATGGCTGGGAGCAGTGGTGCAAGAGGATCGCTTGAGCCCAGGGTTCAAGGTTGCAGTGAGCTATCATCTCGCCACTGCACGCTAGCCTGGGAGACACAGTAGGATCCTGTCTCTAAATACATACATACATATTTTAAAGATAAAATAAAAGATCTTGAAAAGGGCTTTGTACTAGAAACAGAGGACTTGGAGGGTAGTCAAAGACTCACACAAACTGTTCCTATAGTAAACATGACAGAAAGTTTTATCAGCCAGACAATCAAGAGTGGGGCACTCAGACTTTCTTCTCAGGCATGAAAGGCCTTGAAAGCCCAACATCACAGTGCAGAGGACATGAAAGCAGCCACCTGGGGATTTAACAGAAAAGATGGCTTCTTGAGCTTATGACACCTCTGTGTTTCCTTTACTGACTGGTGAGCCTACCCCTGCATACACCCAAACTCCAGGGCTGATTAAATTCCACCCCAAGGGCCACTTTATAAGGGTATGTGGTATAAATGTCACTTTTCTTCCCTCATCCAAGAGAGTTTTAAAATGTGGATGGTTATGTGTCAAATGATAATGAAAGGTCCTTTTCCTTATACATAATACTGTGTGTAAGTTTAGCCAAGTTAACCAAGTAATCCCCACTTTTATCATTCTTTCCTTCTCTAGCATGTTGAAGATCAATGGCTAATTGTAAGCTGCTGTGAATATGGCAAAGTCACTACAGAGGTAAGAAATCATGAGTACTACAACATTTTCTTAAGGTGTTGAGGGATACGAAGAAATAAGGAGAACTAGCAGTTTCCCTCCACTACCAGTCCCACCCCCCTCCCTCCCCTGACAGTTTTCCACTACTGCCAATCGCTTTCGGAGGGAGGGGTATACCTCATCAACAAGGGTACCTGCATGATTGGTTATATATACCTAATCCTTAATTGTACCCCACATCTTTATAATAAATAAATTTTTTGAAAAAGAAAAAGAAAATAAATAGCTAGAAAGGAAAAAAATAAAAAGGAAATACATAGGATTATAAAGTAAGAGTGGATTTTCTGAGTTTTTTTTCCTTCATAGAAATATCCTAGACAAGAGATGAGATTAGTATTTTATATTCTTATAAACTTGAAATGTAACTTTAATAAAAACAATTTAAAAAAAAAAAATAAGGAGAATTAACATAGTTATGGACTTTTGTGAATAGCCACCTGTAGGATATATGAATAAATTGTCCTCCACAGCCACCAGTCCCATTCAAATACCAGCACAGAGATGAAGCCATAGTTTCAGGTTATCACTATAATCTACAAATAAATGTTTTTAAGGATGTCTTTCACTTGACCTTCCCCTTCCTGAGTGCCCCAAACTCGGTGACTGAAAGGCACATAAAATGAGCAGCTAGCCAAAAGTAGTGATTCAGATCAAAGTTACTGTCAAAAACACCTGTGCATGCTTTCTAAACAGTTTTTAAAATCAGGATGTGATAAGAACCATAACACTAAATAAAGCTGGAGCCAATATGTTTTCTAACAAACGTTATACTTGAGATGACACAGGTCACGGTTTGCATGCTGGAAAAATACCTGAAATCAAAAGTCCCAGCTCCAGCCCTAACTCTGCCACCCAGCTCTTGCATGGCCTGCCATCCCTTCTCAGCCCACACTCTCCCATCCTGCCCATGAGCCTGATCAAGGCCACAGGATTAACCACCAGTGGTTTACAGTGGGCTGTTTGCTGTGCTCCTGACACTCCAGTATGAAACTCGGAATCCAGTGGCCCAGAGAAATACAACTATAGACCGTGGCTAATTTTTATTGTACAGTCAGTATTGAATTTCTGACATTTTATATCAAACAGACTTTCAGGAACTGGCCTGGGGACTCAGCCACCATTTAAAATTGGGAAAGCATGTTTTAATTTCCAAAATGCCACCTTAAACACACACACATACATACACACACATACACGTACATATATACACACATATAATTACACAAAATGCTTATTGTTTAAATTACATGTCACAAACTTTACTGCTTTATAACACAATACTAAGTTCAAAATATGCAGTAGAAAATCCATGCTGTAAGCATGTAATATGACAAGAATGGCAACTGTAAACATAATTGTTTATAATGAAAACTGGAAAAAATGAAAATGAACTTGCATGGGGAAATGGCTAAATAAATTTCAGTACAGATAGATCATGAATTATGACATGGCTACCACATAAAAAGGGTCAGGGTGAAGAGCTTTTGAACAAACATGGAAAAGTGTCTTTGTTATACTGTGGTATAAAAAAGTATAGCTATAAATTATAAACTTATGTCACTGCATATGTAATTTATAAATTATAAAAAGTAAAATAAGTTTATAATTTATAGCTATCCCAAAGTAGAAGGACAAAGGAAAAGTTTTACTTCTACTTTTCAAAACCTGTATTGCCTAAATTTTTTCTAACAAAATATATTATTTTTAATTTTTTATTTCATTTTTTAAAATTGTGGTAAAATATACCTAACATTTACTGTTTTAGTCATTTCTCAGTGTATAGTACTACGGTATAAAACATATTCATATTGTTTTGCAACCATCACTACCATTCATTTCTACCACCCAACTCCAGAAGTTTTTATCTTTTCAAACAATTTCTGCACCCATTAAACAACTAATTCCCATTTCTCCCTCCCTCCACCCCCTGGCAACCACCATCTTACCTTTTATCTCCATGAATTTGACTACTTTAGGTATCTTACATAAGTGGAATCATATAATATATGTCCTTTTGTGACTGACTCATTTCATTTAGCACAATGTCTTTAAGATTCATCTACATTATGTGTCCGAATTTTCTTCCTTTTAAGGATGAATAATATTCCGTTTTATGTATATACCACATTTTGTTGATCCATTCATCTGCTGGTAGACACTTGGGTGGGTTGCTTCCACCTTTTAGCTAATGCAGATAATGCCACTATGAACACAGATGTACAAATATGTGTTATAGTCACTACTTCAATTCTTTTGGTTATATACTTAGAAGTGGAATTGGTGAATCATATGGTAATTCTGTTTAATTTTTTGAGGAACTGCCATATTGCTTTTCACAGTGACCACACCACTTTATATTCTTACCAGTAATACACAAGGTTTTTGTTTCTCTATACCCTCACCAATACTTGTAATTTTGCATTTTATAAGGTAATATTTTGAAATTTAAAAACAACTTCTAAAAATTACCTGTTGCTTATCTGATTGGACTATAAGAATCTTGCTACTCAAAATGACACAACATTCTCAGTGTTCTCAGATTTTTTTTTTTTTTTTTTTTTTTGGCCTAAAAAATAGCAACACAGTAGAGTGGAGTTTGCATCTTACAAAGAGTTTGCATATTTACATTCAGACACTGAAGATCTAAACTATAAGGGGGGATAAATGAGTTATGTAATTCATACTACCTCAAAAAATCATTAGAAGCCCGGCTTGGTGGCTCAGCCTGTAATCCCATGCTTTGGAAGGCTGAGGTGAGTGGATTGACTGAGTTCGCCAGTTCGAGATCTGCCTGGGCAACTTGGCGAGACCTCATCTCCACAATAGATCAAAAAATTAGCTGGGCGTGGTAGCGTGCACCTGTAGTTCCAGCTACTTGGAAGGCTGAGGCGGAAGGATTGCTGGAGCCCAGCAGGTCGAGGCTGCGGTGGCCAGGAGTGGCCACTGCACTCCAGTCTGGGTGACAGAGTGAGACTCCAACTCAAAAAAAAAAAAAAATCATTAGAGATGTGGGGCATGCCCACTAGGACCTAAGAGAGAAGTAATGTATATGTGATTAGTATAAGTACTATTTTTATAAATAAATATTACAAAAGAAAGAAAATGCTGGGGCATTTTGGCACAGACTGTGTAGATTAAGTGAAAGGGAATTTCATGTGCTTAAGTCTTTATAGCACAAGTCAGCTAAGAATCCTTAGAGAACTTTGAAGGTAGAAAGGAGGTTAATGCCAGAGACCAGCTCCAGCCGGGTTGGAGACATGAACAGAGACCATTCCCACTGACAACAATCAGGCATCCCCGACACTGGAGGTCTTGGAATGTACCACCCAATCCCCCCACCCCCCTACTATGTGTTTTAAAATAACAAATATACGAAGGAGGGGAGTTAACTTCTGGTACGAAAGAATAAGAACCTTCAAAAACCAGCATGGAAGCAACAAGTGCACCAGCAAAAATGGTCTGAATCGATTTTTTCATAATTCTGAAAATTAACTAAAAGCTTGCAACAATCCAAGCAGCATTTATTCAAGAAAAACAGCTAACTCTCAGTAAGACCAATGAGCTTTGTGGTATTATAACTTATACTAATTTCATTCCTCTCTCCCTAGCACTGTGGTAGCAGTAAAAACCAACTGCCTCTCAATTATGGTACTGTGAAAATCAGCAGAATAACAGTCGCTAGAGGGGATAAAATGAGTTTAGAGCTCCCCAAAAACTCCATCTACTGGGAATTGCCATTATTTCACCTGTTTGGCAGCTCCCTGAAAGGCTCCATTCTCAGGACTTGTCTTTATTTGATCTCTTTGTTAACTTTGCTTTAGCCCTAAAACATTTGCAAACAAACAAAAATCAGTGCCAATATTTTAACACTGCAATGAACTAGGTGGTGTTACTTTTGAGGACTAACGAGAAGCTGACCAAAAAACTTAAAAGGATATCCATAGGGGGGCCTTGAAAAGCACCAACATATTCCTGAGACTTTATTGAGAATTCCTGAGAAGGCCATGTACATTCACATGTGCAGGGATATGCACATGCCTGGGAGAGATCTAAGAAGGCACCTGGAAGAGATCTCTCTCACCCATGGCTGACCTTGAGGCTCTTCACAAGCAAAAAGTTAAAGCACAGAGTACCTCAGAAAAGCATGGGAGCTTTACTGGTTCAAGGTATTTAATGACATTTCTGTTCAATCATTAGCTGACCACTAAGCTAACTGAGCTGACTTCTATGGCTGCACTGCCAAATAATACAGATTTAGTCTAAGAAAGAAATCAAACAAATAGCAACAATAACAAATCCAGGATCAAGGAGTCTCACGGAGGGAAGGGGAGACCTGATTTCTAGAGCTGCCACATTAAATTATTTTAAATGCCCGGTTTCAACAAAAAAATCTGAGACATGGAGAGAAGCAGGAAAGTGTGGTTCACATACAGGAATAAAAGCAATCAGTAGATACTATTCCTGAGAAAGCCAGATATTGAACTTACTAGTCAAAGACTTTAAATCAGCTATTTTAAGTTACGTTCAAAACACTGATGGAAATCATATCTAAACAACTAAAAGAAAGGATGAGAATGATGTCTCATAGAAAATATCAACAAAGAGATAAAAATTATGTTTAAAAAAATAAACAAATTCTGGAGTTGAAAAGTACAATGACAAAAAATTCACTAGAAATAGCTCAACAGCAGGAGAAACAGGAGAAAGAGTCAGTGAATTTGAAGAGACGTCAACTGAGATTATCTAGTATGAGAAAGCAAAAGAAAAGAGAACAAAGAAAAATGAACATAGCCTCAGAGATATATGAGACACCATTAAGCATACCAACATACATATTAAGGGAGTCTAAAAAGGAGAGGAAAGAAAGGACAGAATGAATCTTTAAAGAAATAATGTCTGAAAAATTGCCAAGTTTGATGAAAAACGTAAATCTGCACACCCAAGAAACTCAGGTAAGATAAACTCAAAAATCTACACACAGAATTAATAAACAAGCTCAGAAAGGTTGCAGGATATGGGATCACTATACAAAAATCAATTGTATTTCTACACACTAGTAATGAACAGTCTGAAAATTTTTCCATTGTTGATAGTAATATTCTTCAGAATAAGTTTCATGAAAGAAGTGCAGCACTTGTACACTGAAAACTACAAAACAAAACAAAAAAAAATGTTTTTTTTTTTGAGTTGGAGTCTTGCTCTGTCGTCCAGACTGGAGTGCAGTGGCAGCTCCCGGCCACCGCAGCCTCGACCTGCTGGGCTCCGGCAATCCTTCCACCTCAGCCTTCCAAGTAGCCGGAACTACAGGCATGCACTACCATGCCCAGCTGATTTTTTTATTTATTGTAGAGATGAGGTCTTGCTGCCCAGGTGGGTCTCAAACCTGCGGGCTGAGGTAATCCACTCACCTCAGCCTCCCAAAGGCGCGGGATTACAGGCTGAGCCACCGAGCCCAGCTCCTTCCAAGATTTATGTACAGATTCAACACAACCTCTATCAATCCCAGTTGGCTTTTGTGCAGAAACTGGCAAATTGATTCAAAACTTCATATGGATGCAAGGAGACCCTAAATAGCCAAGACAATTTTGAAAAAAAAAAAAGTTGGAGGGTTCACATTTGCCAATTTCAAATTTATCACAAAACTACAGTAATCAAGACAATGTAGTACTAGCCACAACAGAACTAAAAGTCCAAAATTAAACCCTTATAGTCTTTAACAAGGATGTCAAGACCATTCAGTGGGGAAAAAATAGTCTTTCAACAGATTGTTAAACTAGATAGCCCTATGCAAAAGAATAAAATTGAACCCCTGCCTCACTCCATATGTAAAAATTAATTCAAAATGGACCAAATACTGAACATTATAAACTACAAATTTATAAAACTTTCAGAAGAAAACACTGGGATGAGATTATATAACTGGGAGTTTTCTGAATGATCTTCTATGCAAAGTCTACTAAAGGATAATAAAAAGGTGCTAATAAAGCTTATATATATGTTATTAGAACTCAACAGTACCTGCAGCAATTGTTTAGAACTCAGATCAAAAATAATTTTTTGAGACACATATTTTCCCACTGTCATTTAGAAATGCCTGTAAATAGTGATAATAAAAAGCTAACTGAAACTTAGTCAATTATATTGTGATATTTAAATTCTCTATAGAGAATGCACAAATATGCAAAGTTTTTGTAAGGTGCAAATAACACTGTGCTATGCCCTGCTGCTTTCCAGAGCTCTGCACCCAAGGCAGGTTGCTCCCACCACTTGATCCTACATATAGCATTTTTCTGTTCGGAATTTTGAATTAAATCTCTAGTCTTCGCTTTAATTTCTGATCAGAGAGGTACCCTATATCAGGGGTCTCCAATTCCTGGGCCATAGACCAGTACTGGTCCACGGCCTGTTAGAACTGGGTTGCATAGCAGGAGGTGAATGGCGGGCCAGCAAGTGGAGTTTCATCTGTATTTAAAGCTGCTTCCCATCGCATGTATTACTGCATGAGCTCCACTTCCTGTCAGATCAGTGGTGGCATTAGATTCTCAAAGATGCAAGAACCCTATTGTGAACCATGCATGTGAGGGATCTACGTTGTGTGCTCCTTATGAGAATCTAATGCATCTGGGGTGGAGCTGATTAACGTTAGCAGTGAGGTTTGACTGCACAGAGACCATAATAAATCAATAGCTTACAGACTCATCAAAACCCTATCAGTGAGTAGCAGGTGAGTTGATGTACTTCAATTGTACAGTTGCATCTGGCAGCAGCTTTAAGTCAGAATCCAACACTAATTTTAGTCCATGCATGGCCCGCCCATTATTTTATTTACCATTTCCATCCATGCCTCTTTCCCGCACTGTGCACTTGTCTCAGTCACAGTTTTGGTAAGCTCACAAGATAATCCTAGCCAAAATGAATAAAAAAACAAACATCATTGAAGAGCTTCTTTGAAAAAAGGGAAAGACCCAATGATGAGACAGCAGAAGACTCTAAGACTGCCAGCAAAAATAAAGCTGCATTTAAAAGAAAATACCAAGAGTCCTACTTAAATTACAGGTTCATTGCTATAGTTGATTCACATTCTCCAAGCTCATATTGTACAATATGTGGTGACCAGCTATCCACCAAAGCCATGAAATCTTCAAAATTGCTTTGCCATATGCCAAGCACCCTGCATTAAAAGACAACCCTCTGTAGTTCAAAAGGAAAAAAAAGTGACTATGAAGATCAGAAGCAATTACTGAAGGCCATCACTTCATCATATGTGTCTGCACTGAGAACATTATTCTTAGTAGCTAACAGCATTGCTAAAGCTAAGAAGCCCTTTATTATTGATGAAGAGTTGATCCTGTCTGCTGCTAAGGACATTTGTTGTGAACTTTTAGGAGAGGCTCTAGTTCAAAAGATGGCACATGTTCCTCTTTCAGCTAGCACCATAACTAGATGAATTAATGAAATAGCAGAGGATATTGAGGCACAATTGTTAGATAAGATTGATGAGTCACCGTGTTGACAATAAGGCAACAATGCTTGTTTTTGTGCGACACATTTTTCAGGAGGAAATGTATGAGGATATGTTATGTACATATTTTTGCCAACCAATACCATAATTGTAGAACTATTTGAGTCTTTGAATGATTATACACAACAACTGAGTTGGTTGTTTTGTGTTGGTATATGCACGAATGGAGTGGCTGCCATGACTGGACAGCTTTCTGGTTTCACTACTCAGGTCGCTTTTGAATGTGAGTCTACATACTGTATCATCCATAGAGAAATGTTGGCTAGCTGAAAAATGTCACCTGAACTTAACATTTTGTAGGCTGCGATTAAAATCATCAACCACATTAAAGCACATATCCTTAACTCACATCCGTCTGCGCAGCTCTGTGAGGAGATGGACACAGAGCACGCATGTCTACTCTTATACACAGAAGTGAGATGGTTCTCTAAAGATAGATCACTGGCCAGAGTTTTTGAGTTGAGAGCCACTCCAGAGATTTCTTTGAAAAAAAAGTCACCACTGGCAGCACATTTCAGTAACACAAAATGGGTCACAAAACTTGCTTACTTGTGTGACATACTCAACCTGCTCTGTGAACTCAATCTGTCACTTCAGAGAAGAACAAAAAGTTCCAGTCAGCAGATAAAGTGGCTACATTCAAAGCCAAACCGGAATTATGAGGGCAACAGGCAAACATTGCGATTTTTGACACGTTTCAAACATTAGCAGAGATTTTGAAAGAGACTAAGCCAGGGTCTTCTTTCTTCCAGCTAGTGCATGATCATCTATCTCAGCTTTCAAAAAAGTATGAGCATACTTCCCAACCACAAAAAAACCCCAAATTGGGAAGAAATGGACCTGTGACTCATTTGTGAAAAAGCCAGGTGAACTGACTTTGTGCTAGAAGAAGATCAACTGCTTGAGATCTCAAATGACAGTGACCTTAAAAGTACGTTTAAGAGAACTTCAAATCTCCATATGTTCGGGATTAGAGTCAAGGTGGAATATCCTGAGATTGCCACAAAAGCACTGTAAAGCCTTGCTTCTATTTCCAACATCCCATCTTTGTGAAGCAGGGTGTTTCCAGTGACAGTAACCAAAACGAGATTAAGGAGTAGACTGGACAAAAGCAGCACAATTTGGGTGTCACAGTCTCCCATCACCCCCATATAAGACCGTCTAGTTGCAGAAAAATAAGCTCAGAGCTTCCACTGATTCTGCATTATGGTGAGCTGTATAATTATTTCATTAACTATTACAATGTAATAAAAATAGAAATAAATGTGCACAATAAATGTAACGTGTTGAATTATCCCGAAACCTTCCCCCCCACCTCCGGTCTGTTGGGAGCCAACATCTATAGCTACATGGCTGAGGCCTGTAAAGGCCCATCTGGAAGATCGCCTCTGACATAGGATATCAGTTATACCTATAATATTGGCATGTGATTAGTGACCAGTGTGCATACATGGCAGTAAAACTTATAAGTAAATCTCAATACACCTGATGGAAAGTGCATAGCAGAATTATTTCTCTTTTTCTTTCTAAGTTTTACTTCTTTCTAGATATTTTTAAACTTCTATCTCCTGGTAGACTGGTTAGTCAGCTTTGGAAAGCTGTTTCCCCTAGGGCTAAGATTAGAAACTAAATTACCATGATAGTTTTGTCGCCCTGCCCCTAGCCAGGCAGAACATTTTCTTTTGTTTCGTTAATTACCGAAACTCTGTCTGCTTCAGCCCATGGCCGCCATCTTGGCAGCCATGCATTTCCTTGTTCAAGAGTGTGACAGCTACTATTTGATTTTTAGAGTAGACTTGTTAGGATAAAATATATACATATACACTCATAGTTGCCTAAATTTATGCTTGCTGTTTTGTTTCCTTTTGCTACATTATTCAAATATAATAATTACTATACGATTTATGAAAGAATTAACGATAAGGTATTAGCTTAATAAGATATAGCATAGTATTAAAGTCCAATCACTAGATCATATAAAAATTAAAGTTTAGACATATGAAACTCATATGAATTATAGTAAAATTTGGTAGTTTAAGAATAAGTTTTAACTGAGTTATAAGGCATTACGTTAAATCATAATAGGTTAATAGTATAACTGACAGTTAAGTCATTTAACTAAACTTATAGATTATAGTATAGTGTTAAGTTGATAATATTAATCGTTAAAAATATTGGGAGTCAGTGAACTTGGATTGAACCTAGAGTTAACTTAGAAAATTTTTTGTATTAATCAGGGTATAGAACAAAGAGTATAATATGAATGATTCATTGAACACTATGGAAAACACTTTGAACGATTTGTATTGAAGTTGTGCACCTGTGACCTTAATGTAAGCACGGCAGGCATCATGGAATTCAAATTGTTTGCTTGGAAATTGCAGATCTCGTGGTGGTCTTGTGATGTATAGTTTGTAAAGCACAGAACTTGTACGCCCCCAGTAAGTGATTATCACACTGCTGGAGGGTATAGAAAATGGTATATGAGTTGGAAGGAGTCCAAATAAAATTTGGCTTTAGTCCTGATCAGACTGTTCCCAGAAGAACTGCCTCCGAGTAGTCTCTTCTCGCCGTCCAGATTCTCTGGTGCGGGTCCTAACCTACCCTTGGTCAGTGCTGGTCACCGACACCGGTCCATGGAAAAATTGTCTTCCATGAAACCAGTCCCTGATCCCTGATGCCAAAAAGGTTGGGGATCCCTGCCCTATATGATCTAGATAAACCACTCTGTTCTACTATAGTTCTTTCATTTTGAGTTGGTGAAGTTAATATGTTTGCTTGTACAATGCTTCAGACACTTGCAAAAACAATCATTCCAGCTATATGCAAATAACTTTACTTAGTATATTGCATCTCAAAAGCTCCCAGACATAACAATGAAATGCTAAACTTTAACTAGAAAGATGAATGCACTGTGATGAGCTTTTCACACCACTTCAGAGTATATTCTAAAACTCCTTAGGGTCTACATTATTTACAGTGAACTTTAAATTCAAACATTTCTTAGGAACAAAATAACTCCTGCTCAATTACTTAATTAGGGAAGATGATATTCCATATTTTCCTGCTAACCTGTGGCAAGTTGCCAAGAAGGCAAGACTCTGCAAGAAAGGTAAACTGCAAAGGCATGCTGATAACACATTCCAACAGAATTTCATTTGCCAAAAACTCTCCATGCTCTGGTGATGGCTGAAATTAAAGTACCATTAGAGACTTCTATCAAAGAACAGAAACTGGCTGGTAAAAGCAGCAGATCATTTCTAAAAATGAGTAAGATTTCAGAACACACGGGCAAGATAAACATCTAACACTACAAGACATGAAATGTAAATGCTCAGAGATTATCAACAGAACATCCCACAAAGGGAATCATTATTTTTCAAAACACTCGGCTATTTTATAGACTAGTGAAATTACCTGTCAATTTAAAAGATAGGGAACACACCTCACGATATACTAATGGCTATAATTAATTAGGTTAATTAGAAAGTAGGTATATAATAAAATACATCATGGATTTCCAAAGGCCCCAAAATAGAGGCTAAAGAGCATCCACAGTAAGGGGGTTTGGGGGAAGCAAGTAAAGGTTTTACCTCTGATAAGCTGTGAATAGAACTGGGGTTCTAGTGCTCCAACAGCCATGAACTCCCCATCCGCTGTCTTGTAAGTTGTGTAGAAAGGTGCTCCACCATCCAACAGGTTCTGTCCTCGAGCTCCTTCCCACAGATTCAATTTTTGGCTTTTCCACAGAAAAGAACTTAGATATGCTGTTCCTTCCACCTTTGAAGAAGCAGAATAGAATATTCATCTGGATAATTCCAGTAGAAAAGCATGATTAACTCCTCCTATTTAGGTTTTTATAAATATCTGTATAAAATGCTTATTTTAGAATGAAGATTATATCTAATTATACCAAGAAATACCTTTGGTATTTCTAGAAAGTGAGTTAGAGTGGATTTATGGTAGGATAACAGTTGGCTGCACTATTCAGTTCAGAAAATACTGTAAGACATAGAAGGAATTACTTTGCTTCTCCCTTTCAAATAATATGATAAGCCGGGCTCGGTGGCTCAGCCTGTAATCCTATGCCTTTGGGAGGCTGAGGTGAGTGGATTGCCTGAGCCCACGGGTTTGAGACCCACCTGGGCAGGCGAGACCTCATCTCTACAATAAATAAAAAAAAAAAAAAATTAGCCGGGTGTGGTAGTGTGCGCCTGTAATTCTGGCTACTCGGAAGGCTGAGGCGGAAGGATCGCCGGAGCCCAGCAGGTTGAGGCTGCGGTGGCCGGGAGCGGCCACTGTACTCCAGTCTGGGCTACTGAGTGAGACTCCAACTCAAAAAATAATGATAATAATAATATGATAAAATGTTGACAATTTTTGAAGGCAGATGAAGATACATAAAGGTTCACTGTACCAGTTTCTCTACTTTTATATATGTTAAGAGTTGCCAGGATAAAAAGATAAAAATAAAGCAAAAAGATTTTTGGCCGGGCTCAGTGGCTCAGCCTGTAGTCCCAGCACTTTGGGAGGCCAAGGCAAGTGCATTGTCTGAGCCTGCAGGTTCAAGACCAGCCCGGGCAACTTGGTCAGACCTCATCTCTACAATAAATAAAAAATTAGCCAGGCATGGTAGTGCGTACCTATAGTTCTGGCTACTTGGAAGGCTGAGGTGAACGAATCACCTGAGCCCAGAAGGTCAAGGCTGCAGTGGCCGGGAGCATGCCATTGCACTCCAGCCTAGGCAACAGAGAGAGACTCCAACTTAAAAAAAAAAAAAAACAAAAGGATTTTTTTAAATCTTTCTGATCTCAATACCTATAAACACATTAATCATATCATAGTTTAAATATAAACCACTTTACAGTAAAATTCAGCTTATTATAACTTGACTTTAATCCTAAGCAAATGATATTTGAGTATCTTATTTAAATATATTTTATTTTTAATAATCACTTGAAAGTTATATTTTTTAAAAATATGG
Organism: Carlito syrichta; assembly: GCF_000164805.1. Taxonomy (NCBI): domain Eukaryota; kingdom Metazoa; phylum Chordata; class Mammalia; order Primates; family Tarsiidae; genus Carlito; species Carlito syrichta. Next base: position 288,848 of record NW_007248778.1, read on the forward strand.
GTGGTGGTTATAATGGGTTCTCTGAGTCCAAACAAACTAGCTTGGGAATATCACCTTCCCACTGAGTCCTGAAGTAACAGGAGTAGACTCACATAATTAAGTGTGATTATCACAAAGGTCAAACTCAAAGCCTAGGTGTACTGGTCTATCTAAAAATATTGACTTCCTGACATTTATGGCTTTCCTGATCCTAATGAGTCTTCCCCAGGGAGAAGGCCATCAAAGCATCCTTGTCTCAGAGGTTACCAATAGAAAGGGCCTCATTCCAACTGCCTGCATGGAATTTCTCACAGTTACTGCCTGTGAAACAACCACAAGATATGTCTTGGAATACACCCAATTTTCCTTTTTCACTGGGAATCTTATGCATACCTGAATTTATGGCTGTGACATTTGTCAGCACCAAATAGTCGAGTTCATATAAGTTGTCTATGGCAGTGCTTTTTTTGAGGCTGGGTTGCACAGACCTTAGGGAGTTCTACATTTATGCACATACACACACACACATATATATGATACACACACATACAAGGTCCAACAATTAAGTTTGCGAACTCATCCCAGAAAAAGTGCTACATGGTTCAATGCTGAATATCACTACGGTCACCTTCAAAGTACTCCCCTTGGGAAGCTATCCAAGAGCCAGCACCTAGTCTACCCATCAAAGCAATTTCGAACTCTTTTTCTAGAATGGCCATTAGAGCTGTTGCCGTATTAGCTTGATGTCCTGAATGTAATCAAAATGTCTTCCTTTCAATATTTCCTTTATCTTCATGTAAAGGCAAAAGTAATTGGGGGCCAGATCAGGTGAGTAGGGAAGATGTTCCAATATAGTTATTTCTACAGTGCTGCCAACATAAGCACATGGTGGCAAGTTCAAGAACTCAATTGTCAGACCTCAACAAATAAAGATGAAAACTTTGATGGCCAATCCAGAAAAAGAGTTCTAAAACTGCTTGGACAGGTGGACTAGGCACTGGCATTGGTGCATAGCTTCCCAAGGGAAGTACTTCGAAGGTGACCATAGTGATATTCAGCATTTTTCTAGGATGGTTCACAAACCTAATTGTCAAACCTTGTAAATATATGTATATAAGTACACTATTTTAACTATATTTTATGTTTATGCTAAGCATATATTTATATGTGTCCTATACCAAATTCTGACACATCAGCGCCTCAACTCATTATTAGTTACTACACCTTAAAATAAAGCCTCTCCTTCCAATTTTGCATAAATTTTGTCTTGCATTTGAAACACTATTGAGGAAAACTTTTGTTCTTCATGGATCTTTTCTCCTCTTAATTTGGGCTTGCTCATACAAACTCAAGTTAGTATTTACTACAAACAAGCACCTGTTTTCTGCTCAGACCTTGCCTCTGTTAAAGGTTAATAGTCAACAGGGCAATAACAAATGAACTCAAAGCAATCTGGGTTGTCATACAGTGCTGGAGATAGTTTTGACAGGGAGTTCTGAATACTGCTTATCTGACTTTCACATTAGGCCAAAGAGAAGTTTTTAGATACTATAGTGAGCTAATCTTGAAACAAAACATTTCTGTTCTATTTCATCATAAATGAAATGCTATCTGAAATTTTAAACAAGCTACTTAAAAACTACAGTTATTTCTAGCTAACTTCCATGACTCACGATTTTCCTTATATGGGGTCCAAAACAAAATGCAGCAATAAACTGAATACTGAAAATGATCATACCTAACTTCAAGTGCTTGTATTTATCAGAGCAGCTTAATTGGCCTGACAGCATAATATATATTTACTATGTAATATTAAATAGATGTATGCTAATAAAATACTTTAATCTCTTTTCTATCTGGATGTCATCATGAGGCTGTTAAAAAGCAGATATACCAACAGAGTTACAGGGCCAGTTTGGCCCACATGGGATAAAAACAGGGATCTAATCCCTAGCATCAAAGACACGGCAGGAGCCATCTCTGTCTCTCAGACCTGGTGGTGACTGCCCAGACACATAGCTTCTCTTTCCCGTCACCCATATGCCAGGAATTTCACCACAGGCCAGAGCCCCTTGACACAGGAAAACTGTAGCCTCAATTCCCCACCAACCTTTGATACTGTTAAAATAAAAACTTCAGACAAGTTAAAAATTTTTTTTTTTTTTTTGAGTTGGAGTCTCACTCTGTCGCCCAGACTGGAGTGCAGTGGCCGCTCTCGGCCACCGCAGCCTCAACCTGCTGGGCTCCGGCGATCCTTCCGCCTCAGCCTTCCAAGTAGCCAGAATTATAGGCATGCGCTACCACGCCCGGCTGACTTTTTGATTTATTGTAGAGATGAGGTCTCAACTGCCCAGGCGGGTCTCGAACCCGCGGACTTAGGCAATCCACTCACCTCAGCCTCTCAAAGGCGCGGGATTATAGGCTGAGCCACCGAGTTAAATTTAACAGAGTATAATTAAGCAAAGAATTACTTGCAAATTGGGTAGCCCACAGAAATAGACTAGGTTCAGGTTGACTCTAGTCCTATCCCATGGCCAGCAAGGATGTACAGACAGAAAAAGGAAAGTGACAGACTCAAAACAGAGGTGAGGTACAGAAACAAATGGATTGGCTATGGTTGGACGTTCGCTTATTTGAACATGGCTGCCTGTGAGTGGCTGAAGTATGGCTGCTGTGATTGCCTGAGACAGGGCTGCTTGTCACAAGAGTAGGTGGTTACAATTCATTATGTACAGAGAAACCTTTAGGCAGAACTTAAAACAGGTAAGGAGGCGACTTTAGGCTAGACTTAATTTAACAACACTGTTTTTGTCATGTTGTTTGGCATCCTGTGGGCCAATTCTCAGTGTCCCCAGGTCAGGTGCACGCTCCCAGATCAGGGCAAATACAGCAAAATGGACCCCACATTCCCCAGTTATCCTAACTGGACACAAAAGATAAACCACGCTCCACTCTTGCTGAAATACAGTTCAGAGGGGTCACAAAGAACAGCGTGAGATGTGTCCTGATGACAGCATCATGAGGCTTATACTCAGTATAGGGCTGGGTGTCAGTCATCCTTGAGGACGGGACGGAAGCACAAGTCAAGGCTTCTGAGACAAGGAAATTCTGGTAGGAAATGGATTGTGCAAAGGTCACCAAGGAACCAATCCAATTGATATTCTCAGTCTTCAGATCTTGGGGTGACCACACACATTTGACTCTCCAATCATTCCCTTTTTCTTTGTTTCCATGACAACACTCGCTTCTGTTTCTCTACTGAGGAACCAAGGAGAACCTCAGTCCTTGCTTCTCTTCTCTACCCACACGCTCCATAGATACAGGTGTTCTGTCCCTTTCACCAGTGAATCATATAGTCTCACGGAGCTCCCAAATCACTTCCAAATTACTCGAAAATCTGTTTCCAGTCCCTAGCCTCAAGTATCACACCTGGATATCTGAAAGGCACTTCAAAACTGAAATGATCAAAACTGAATTCCTTTTCTTCTAGTAAAAATAATCACAAAGACAGACTCATAAGATGCCTGCTATATGCTGGGCACTGTTTACACACTGAACAACGGATGAACTCATTTAACTATCTAACAAAACTCTGAGTCAGATGCCATTATTATCTTCATTTTACAAAGGAAACTGAGGTACAGAGAGGTTAAGTAACTTACCCCAAGACGGCAGAGCTAGTAAATGGCAGAGCTGGGATGGAGGCAGTCAGCTGTCAGAGTCTGTGCTGCTGACCATTGTGCCACACTGCCTTCTCCTTCAGCTGTCTAGCCCTAGGGTGCCAGCAGTGTCACCCACCAGGTCAGCCAAGCAAGGAATATGGGAGCCAACCTTGACTCCTCCCACTTCCCTCTCTGCCAGTTCATTAGCATCAGTAATTTTACATCTCAAATATCCTTTAAAAGCAAACAGGCCCTACCATTAACTGTTTTAAAACTTTCCCAATCTCTTTAGCAATAACCCAGTCACTGGTCTCTCTGCCTCCAGTCATCTTCTTCAAACCCATTCTCCATCCCACCTCCAAATGTCTGTGAAAATGCAACATGTCATGGTGTTGGATTGGGTTCTCTTACCAACTAGCAGTGAGACCCTGAGCAAGTGTCTATGTTTCAGTTTCCTCCTCTTTAAAACAACAGTGTATTCCAAATGAAGCTGTTCTGAGAATAAGAAGAAATCACACAGGCACAGTGCTCAGCAGAGCATGAGGCAAACACTCAGTGGATGACAGTGAACAAACAGAAGCATTATGAAAGTGGAGCATCACCCACAAAATGCAGCAGGAAGGTCCATTTTACTTTAGCATCCTTGAGAGTCTCTCTACCTGTTGAAGCAGAATTCTTGAGCTCAGTTTTACATGAAGATTGCTTGAAAACCTTATTCTAAGCACAAGAGGTAATGTGGAAAAAATTGTTGAAATACAACATAGGAATCAGGTGAGTCAGGAAAAGTTTTGAGAATTGACTCCACAAACAGATGATCAAAACTGACATATATAAAGTGTATGAGGTTAAAGAAAAGGATACCCTTGGTCTCATTATCTCATATTATTTAAAAGGGGACTGGAGCAGCCATATACTGTACTTGGGAACAAGTAGGCTTATAATTTTCCCCAATTATTACTCACCATATTTGCATCAATGACCTGACCCTTGCCAGAGCGTGTACGTTCAAAGAGTGCCAGCATAATGCCCAAGGCACATGTGAGGCCACCACCACCAAAGTCAGCCAGGAGATTCAGCGGGGCATATGGATTCTCACCACTTCTGCCAATTTTTGATAGAACACCTACATCATTAAAAACAAATTCAATGTCTCTTTTACAATTAATATCTTTTAAAAATAAATATATAAGTATCTTAGAGGAATAACTGATCTTTCTAGTCAATGATATAAGTGAAAACTAGTACACAATGCTTTTGCAAATCTGAGTCTATTTAGCAACTTTATAAACAGGTTTCCCTCAAGACAAGCTCTTTGTTTTGTTGTTTCTCCTCTCTAAAACTTTATCCCAATGAACATTTTCAAAATTTTATTGCTAAGTTTTTACTCACGGAGTTTTGGGGAAAAAAATTATTATCAATTCATTTTACAGTTTTAAAACACTATATGCACTGTCATTCTTATGAGAAAGAAATGCAAGAAAATGCTGATACACAAGAAAAAGAAAAGAAATTCAATTTTAAAATAGATATAAAAAGCCAATTCTACACCTACTTCTTTCCTCACCCTTTAAATGTGTGCTCATAGAAAATGTGAGACTTCCTTTTGTCAATAGCACAAGTTTTTAGAATTCTAGAATCAGGCCATTCTAAGACATGTTCTCACAGGCAAAAACTCTAATAAAGTGATATTAGGACCTGAAAACCATGGGCCTCTTCCATAGAAGTTTGATACAATGACTCAGGCAATGATTCTCAATGTGGTCGGAGTAGGGAGGGGCAAGATTCGGTAGCTGTTAGAATTAAATTATGTCAACATTTTCAAACTATAGAGCAGCCTAGCTCCTAGCAGGGGCTAATCTAAGAACTGGCTCCACAAATGTAGAAACAAATGTTGCCAGTGAGAATTTACTACTCCTCAGATGTGCTAAGGGGTGAGGTGGGAGAGAGAAGGTTATGTATGATTGTCCTAAAACCCAAAACAACCCATTTTAAACAACCATGTTCTCCCGATTCTCATAGATACTTAAATCTTCACTTTTAAAGATTATTATTTTTATTTTTTTCAATTTAAAGATGTGGGGTACAATTCAGGGTTAAGTATACAAATGTTCATTATGTAGGTACCCTTGTTGATGAGGTGTGCCCTCCATTCCCCAGCAAAATCCCTTTACTGTCAATCCTGCCCCCACCACCCTCGGCAATTTCCCACTACTGACAATCCTTTTCTTATAGTATTATGATAATTGTTCAAGGTCCACTTGAGTGAGGATACGTGATACTCAGTTCTTTGTTTCTGTGATAGATCAGTTGGTATTAAAGATTATTTTTAATCAATGTACACATAGATCTTCACTGGGAACACATAAAAGGTGTAGAGAAATTATTATTTTGTTTTCAACATACCTGACAAAGCCAAATAGTTGATATCATGGCCAGCTAACTTGGAGAAGCTGCCAGAATGGCCAAATCCACTCAACCTGGCATAGATAAGCCTCGGATTCTCCTGCTGCAGAATCTCTGGACCGAGCTGGAGTTTCTCCATGACACCTAAGGGAAAAGTAACAGTCTTCTTAAGAGAGCATGAATTGAGCATGGTGATAATCCCTTCTCTCAGACCAACGTAAACTATCACTCTTGCAAGTAATAATAACCGCATCTGTCATGGGCTAATAGCATGTTTTCAGCAGTTAAAGACCCAAAGAGTGACACTATCATTTGTGGAATGTGTGGCTCTTCTGTCCTGGATGTTAATTCTCCCAGCATTTTCCTATTTCCCTCTAGACATATCCAAGCCTACTCAATCCCACAGTAGGGTCTCACCCTTTAGGCAGCCCATTTTCCTTTCTGCCCACAGTAGTGCCTACCACCACATATCTCATACTGTGGTTATATAGGCATACACCCATCTTCCCTATTAGCTCAGAAGCTCCTCCTGCAGGATTCTCCCCCGATCTGTTTCCACAGGTCCCTAATATCAATCAGTACCTTCAAGAAAAAGACTCAGTACAAGTCCATGGAAGGAAAGGTTAGCTACAATTGCACCCTGAAGCTATCAACAAGTATTGCACAAACCCCAGGTAACTAGCAGCTGATGTCTCCTGAAACTAAGTGTTTATATAATAAACTCATTGTCTTCATCTTCTTTAGGTTATCATAAATCACAAAAGATTTCTAATCATCTACATACAGAGGTATCAGCCACAACCCCTCACCTGAAGACCACATATTCCCAGTCTTACCTTTCTCCTAATTACAAGATCTTGGACAAATTAGTTAACCATGCTGAGCCTCCCTCATCCTCAAATGAGGCATTATCACATTATTAAATTATTACTGTTACAACCTTGAACTATAGCTGTGAGAGTTACACTAACACATTTAAATGTCTGGTGTCCCGTTTACCAGACATTCACTGACTTCCTGCTATAGACCAGGCAATGCTTTGGATTTGTACTTAAGCAAAATTAACTGGCAGCTGTCTGAGAATGGATTTTAAAAACACCAATTTTTAAAAGGCTGCACACCAGTGTCAAGACAGTTGCAGCAGGTATGGAGAAAAAGAATCCCAAGACTGGTAAGAAGGAAGAATGACTGGATTAAGGATTACTGAAATTGGGTGGGGTGAAAGATTGGAGTCCAGAATGAAGCACAGGTTTCTGATTCAGGCAACTGGGGGATATTGGTTCCACTCACTGAGATAAATAATACAGAAAGAAGAGATGCCATTTTAGAAGGAAAGAGGAATGACTTGATTTGGGATTTGTAGAAGTTGCCTGGGAGACAGCCAGTCAGAGATGTCCAGGATCTGTGTCTGCCAGCAGTCTGCGGCTCTGAAAAAGAGGGCACAGATATAGATTTCGACATTATCTGTCTGCAAAAGGAGAAAATGACCGGAATGGATACGGTGGCTCCAGGGAGCAGAGTACAAAGTAAGTGAAATGAGCTGATGCTGAAACTCGAAAGTACCAGCATTTAAGGAAGGGAGCATCAGCCTTGATCTGTGGATGGTCTGGGAAGGTACATCCCCCCCAAATGGTAGCTAAAAGACTAGGCACCTATACGGAGTTTTCCAGGAGAGAGAATCTACGGCTTTCATTGGATTCTCTCACAGGGTTCAAGACCCTTAAATAATTAAGAAAGGCAACTATAGAAAGGTTATTAGAAAGAAAAAAAAAAGGAACTTGGGAGAGAGGCTAGAGGAGAAATAGGGCAACCGTAGTATCTCCGAACCCAAATTCTGGAAGATCGTCTAAACGGAGGAATGTTCACTACAACATCAAATGAGACAGAAAGATCTAGAAAGGATAGGTGGGCAAGGGCTCATGTGGCAACTGGTCAAAGGTGAGGCGAGCGCAGCCTCAATCAAACGGCCAGGCCCCGTCCTCTGGCCGGAACTTCCCCCCCGACCCCCCCGCGCGCGAACCCGCGTCAGGCCGGGGCTCACCACAGCGGAAGGGCTCCAGCACCACGTCCGCCCGCGTGCACATGCGCCGCAGCACGGCCACTCCCTCCGGCCGCTTCAGGTCCAGCACCAGGGAGCGCTTGCCCCGCGACAAGTGGCTCACGTCGCCGCTGGAGCCGGGCCGGTCTACGCGCACCACCCGCGCCCCGAAGTCCGCCAAGATCATGCCGCAAAAGGGGCCTGGGGCCAGGCCGGCCAGTTCCAAAACCCAGATGCCCCGCAGCGCCATAGTGCACCCCAGCCCCGCTGAATGAGAAGCCT
>NW_007248778.1:297365-349067 GCF_000164805.1 Carlito syrichta
GCACTGGCGCGCTTCCCCGCTGGCTGCTCAGGTTTGTCAGCTCCCAGCCGCCGGCGCTTGTCTTTGTGACCCGCCCCCTTACTCCCCCGCCCTCTGCGCTTCCCCAGCCTTTAGGTCCTAAGGGTTGACCTTGGGAGCTCCGGCCCGCCTCCGTCTTCTGAGGACGCTTCTATTGTCACCTTGACGGTTCCCAGCCGTTGTGCCATTTGCGCACAACTCCTGCCTGGTCCTAGACTTGAACATTTAAAAATGCAAAGGATTTCCTCCCATAGGCTGCAGATTGCTTCCTTCACCCTTTCTATTTCTTAGCTAGCTGGTCATTTCACCCAGAAACAGCTTGACATCCCTCCTAGATGAGCTCATTTTGAGTTACAGACTTTGTGGATTACATGTCTTAAAAAAAAAAAGTTGGAAGTTACACTAGGGAAACATTTTTAGTATCAGAAGAACATCGGAGGGTGTGGTGCTTATCAGAGCTTTTAAAATCTTGTTCTGTGTTCTGCCATTTCTATTGATACAGTTTCGAGTTTTCACCTATAATGCACGCTCTTTTCTAAAATAAACAAAGAATTGCAAATAGCCCCGTTAATTTTACAAATTTTTTCTCCCTTCTGCGTATAGGCTGTGTGTAGTTGTCTAGCATAATTTTTCACAACTTTAAGGAATTAGAATTGAGCCAGAAGTGGGTGCCAGAGAAATCTCTGCACTGATCCTTGGTGAATGTGGGTTTATATGTTTTGAAGCAGGTGATAAAATTGGAAGCAAAACTTGGCACAAGTGTAATGAGGATATTTTAGAAAATGTTGATGTGTTTCAGAGTTATTTCAGGATTCTTGTGGCTTTCTGTTCAGGTGTGTAGGCAGGCTGGTGCCGTGGGAGTAAAGCAAAGAATTGCAGACAAAGTAAGAAAATTTATCACACTTCCCAGGGAGAGGGTCTGGGAAGGGACCAGCACTGAAGAAGTGTGGTAGTGTAAGGTTTGAGAAGAGCATGTATTTAAGAATTCTATAAAGAGAGGCACCAGTGAGAAAAATCGCCAGCAACTGCATTCTTAGGGTTTGATAGCATAGGTCTGGCTCCTTAAGGTTAGAAGATGACATTTTATGACTCCCATGGTCTTGCAGTTTGTCAGGGAGGCTGATCCCATTTGATTAGGTCATCCTGGTTCTGCATGGCTGAAAGACAAACTGGGAGTAGAAAAGATAAACAGTGCTAAGCAAGCTTGAAAAGGGGGTTGTAAATTATCAATAGCTATCTCTGGGGAAACGGTTCTGCCCTTGGCTAATGACTAGAGGGTAAATTAAAGTGAACTACTAGAAAAGCAAGATAGAAAGCAATGTTAAAACGGCTCCTCTTTGGCTATATTGATTCCATCTTGGTCTTTTTGTCCTTTCACTTTCCTTATGAGGAGTAGCCTCCCAATCGAGACAGGCACTTTCTCCTTGACTCTGATAGAGCAGGCAGGTTAGACTAGGAAAACTTTAAGACTGTAGGAAAGTTCCAGATCCCCATTGATGCCTGCAGCAGCTGGTACAAAACCATGCATGTAAGCAAGATGGCCTAGCTATAGAAAGCTTCACACCTACCTAACTGTTAGACTTTTATCAGATACACCTACAGCACAGCAGTCCATCTATCCAGGATGCTTGGGTTGGAAGCCAACCACCAAAGCAGGAACTGGTTTAAAGACCACCTGGAGCATGCACATCAATAGCCAAGGTTGATCCATTACATTCATTATAATACTATAAACATAAAATTATCCCAGGGGAGCCTCCCATTCCCATCTTATACCTGATGCCATGACAGTTCTGGTATAACCTTATAAGGCCTAAAACTCCTTCACCCAATGTGAGAGAGGAGTAATAGTAACCCAGCCCTAAGACTACTCCAAAAACCCACCCCTCGGTACCCCTGAGAATAAAAGTTATGTCAACAATAGTTGGGGGCAGAAGCAGCCGCTTCTATAGGCTATTTCTGTCCAGTCTCTTTTCTTGAGAGTGTACTTTTCTTCACTTAATAAAGCTACTCACTTGTCTTGCTACTTTATGTGTCTTTTTGCAAATTCTTTCCAAACTTGAACACAAAACCTGGTCAATGACATCAGTCCATCATTCCACGCTGAAGGCTGCATCCCTTTCTCCTGGTAACAACTCTATCTCTAAATGTTCTTTTTGATTGTCTCGTTTCTATGTTCCTACCTTTGTTGAAGCATAATAGTTCTTACCCCTAACTCTTTTGTTTTGTTTTTAGGTTGAGAAACTTAAAAAGAAAGAGAAAAATTATAAAAACTGATATAGCATGCATCCAGATTGACACATTAATATTTCAACCAAACAGGACAGATATAGCTTGAGCCCACACCCTGGATCAGATTCACATGAATCAGAGATCTCATCTAGCATCAAGCTTTACTAATAATTTTGAAGATATGGGTCATTAAAAAGCTCAAAAAAAGCAGGGAGAGGTTTAGAAAATCTCATAAGATTCTTCCAGTCCTCTTTTTCTGCATCAGACACATATCCTCTGTTATAGGCTAAAAATCTGCCAACAAAGAAAATCCAGGGAAAGATGACTTTACTGCTGCATTCTGCCAAACTTATAAAGAAGAGCTAACAGCTGGGCACAGTGGCTCACGCTTGTGATCCCAGCACTTTGGGAGGCAGAAACAAGAGGATTACCTGAGTCCACCAGCCCAGGCAACATGGTTAGACCATGTCTCTACAGCAAATAAAAAATTAGCCATGAGTGGTATTGTGCCTGTGATTCCAGCTACTTGGAAGGCTGAGGTGGAAGAATCACATGAGCCCAGCAAGTAGAGGCTGTGGTAGCTGTGAGTGTGCCACTGCACTCCAGCCTGGGCAACAGACTGAGACTCCTACACAAAAATAATAAATAAATAAATAAACAATTAATTCATTAAACGCTAAGACCAATTATTCTCAAACTACTCCAAATATCTGAAGAGGAGGGAATTCTTCCTGAATCATTTTATGAGACCAGTGTTATCCTGATACCCATACCAGACAGGAACACAATAACAAAAAGAAAAATTACAGAGCAAAATTCCTGATAAACATAGACACAAAGCCTCCACAAAATACTAGCACACTGAATCAAACACCACATCAAAAAATACTGCATCATGGTCAAGGGGCTTTATCCCAGAGATATAAGAATAGTTTGACATATGCATATCAATAAATGTGATACATCACATCAATGGAATGAAGGGCAGAAATCATATAATCATCTCAGTAGATATAGAAAAATATTTGATTGAATTCAACATCCCTTTGTGATAAAAACTTTCAACAAACTAGGCATAAAAGGAACATACCTTAAAATCATAAAGGTAAGGTAAGACACACCCACAGCTAATATCATACTAAATGGGGAAAAGCTGAAAGTCTTTCCTCTAAGAGCTAGAACAACACAAAGATGTCCACTCTTACTGCTTCTATTCGACATAGCACTGGAAGTCCGACTCAGAGAAATCAGACAACAGAAAGACATAAAACCATTCTAATTGGAGAAGAGGAAGTCAAATTGTCCCTCTCTGTAGACAACATGATCTTATAAATAGAAAAATCTAAATGTTCTACAAAAATCACTTAGAACTGACAAACTTAATAAAGTTGTAGGATATAAAATCAACCTATAAAAATAGTAGCATTTCTGTACACAAATAACAAACTAGCTGAAAAAGAAATGAAAACCGGGCTCGGTGGCTCAGCCTGTAATCCCGCACCTTTGGGAGGCTGAGGTGAGTGGATTGCCTGAGCCTGCAGGTTCGAGACCCACCTGGGCAGGCGAGACTTCATCTCTACAATAAATCAAAAAATTAGCCGGGTGTGGTAGCACGCGCCTGTAATTCCAGCTACTCAGAAGGCTGAGGCGGAAGGATCACTGGAGCCCAGCAGGTCGAGGCTGTGGTGGCCGGGAGCGGTCACTGCACTCCAGTCTGGGCGACAGAGTGAAACTCCAACTCAGAAAAAAAAAAAAAAGAAATCAAGACAGCAATCCCATTTACAATAGAAAAAAAAGCACTAGGAATAAATGTAACCAAACTGGTAGAAAACCTTTACAAAGAAAACTACAAAACACTGATGAAAGAAAGTAAAGAGGACACAAACAAATGGAAAGGCATCCCATGCTCATGGATCAGAAAAATTAATATTGTCAAAATGACAATACTGCACAAATCAATCTATAGAGTCAGTGCAATCTATCAAAATACCAATGATATTCATCACAGAAATAGAAAAAAACTTCTAAAAATTTTAATGAAACCACAAAAGACCCTGAATAGCCAAAGCAATCCTGAGTAAAAGGAACAAAGCTGGAGGCATTGCACTGACTTCAAATTATACTACAAAGCTGCAATAACCAAACAGCACAATATGGTATAAAAACAGACACATAGGTCAATGGAACCAAATAGAGAACCTCAAAGTAATTTCACATATTTATAGTAAACTGAATTTTTATAAAAATGCCAAGAACATATATTGAGGGAAAAGACATTCTCTTTAATAAATGGTGCTGGGAAAACTGGAAATTCATATGCAGAAGATTGAAACTGACCCCTATCTCTCACCATTCTCAAAAATAAACTCAGAATAGATTAAATGTGTAGACATAAGACCCGAAACTATAAAATTACTAGGAGAAAAAAGAAAAAAAAAGCTTCAGGATATTGGTCTAGACAAGGACTTTATGGCTAAGATCTCAAAAGCACAAGCAACAAAAACAAAAAATAGACAAATGGGATTATATTAAACTAACTTCTGTATAACAAAGAAAATCACCCAAGTGTACCACCTGTTGAATGAGAGAACATATTTACAAACTAGTCACCCGACAAAAGAGTAATATTCAAAATATAAAACAAATTCAAACAACTCAACAGCAAATTCAACAGCAAAAACAAAAACAAAAAACTCAACAGTAAAAAAAAATAAAGAAATAATTTGATTCAAAAGTGGACAAAAGATCTGAATAGACGTTTTTCAAAAGACATACAAATGACCAACAGGTATATGAAAAAATGTTCACCATCATTAGACATCAGGGAAATGAAACAACCACAATGAAATATTATTTTACCTTTGTTAGAATAGTTATTATCAAAAAAACAGTAACAAATGCTGGGGAGGATGCAGACAAAAGGAAACTCATCTATACTGTTGGTGGGAATGTAAATTAGTAATTAGTCATTATGGAAAACAGTATGGAAGTTGCCAGAAAACTAAAAATAAAGCAACTATATGATCCAGCAATCTCACTACTGGGTATATATTCAAAAGAAAGGAAATCTGTATATCAAAGGGATACCTGTACCCCCATGTTTATTGCAGTACTATTCACAATAGTCTAGATATGGAATCAACTTAAGTGTCCATCAGTGGGTGAATGGACAAAGAAAATGTAGCATATATATACAATTAAATGCTATTTGACCATAAGAATGAAATCCTGTCATTTGCAACAACATGGAACTGGAGGTCATTATGTTAAGTAAAATGAACCAGGCACATAAAGGCAAGTATCACATGTTCTCACTCCCATGTGGGAGCTAAAATAGTTGATCTCATAAAGGTAGAGGGTAGAATGATAGTTTCAAGAGGGGGAGGAGGTGGATAAAGAGAGGTAGGTTAATGAGTATAAACATACAGTTAGATGGAAGGAATAAGTTCTAGTGTTTGACAGCACAGTCGGTGACTATAATTTAGGTAACGACAGCATATATATTTCAAAATAGTTAGAAAAGAAGATTTGAAATGTTTCTAACACAAAGAAATGATAAATGCTCAAGGTGATGGATATCCTAAGTATTCTGAATTGATCACTCATTGTATCATGTATCAAAAGAGTATATATGTTCTATAAATATGTACAAATATTGTGCATTAATGATAAATAAATATTCATATGTTGAAATTCTAATATCCAGTACTTCAGAATGTGACTATATTTGGAGACAGGGCCAAAATGAGTTCATGTGGATGGGCTCCAGTCCAATATGACTATCAACCTTATAAAAAGAGGAGATTAGGACAAAGAATACATAGACCTAGGGTGACTCTGGGAAGATATAGTAAGACCAAGTCAGGACACTGACTGTCTTTAAGCCAAGGAGAGAGGCTTCAGAGGATACCAAACCTGCCAATACCTTGATCTTGGACTTTTATTTAGCCTCCAGAACCATGAGAAAATAAATTCATATTGTTTAAGCCACCCAGTCTGTGGTATTTTGTTTTAACTTTTTTTTTTTAAGTCAGAGTCTTACTCTGTTGCCCAGGCTGGAGTGCTCACAGCCACTGCAGCCTCGACCTACTGGGCTCAGGTGATCCTTCCACCTCAGCCTTCCTAGTAGCTGGAACCACAGGTATGTGCCACCATGTCCGTTTGATTTTTTTATTTATTGTAGAGACAAGATCTCACCATGTTGCTCAAGCTGGTCTTGAAGTCCTGAGCTCAGGTAATCCTCTCACCTCCACCTCCCAAAGTGCTAGGATTACAGGCATGAGCCACCATGCCCAGCCAGTCTGTGGTATTTTGTTACAGCTGACTTAGTAAACTAAAACACCCTCTGATCTACAGTCATGGATGAGGTGTCTAATGAGGATCTCATGTTACCTAATAGATTTCATTTTATATCCCAGAGAGTTGCTTAGCCACAGAATCATGCTTCCTAGATTCCAGGTTTATTTGCTGTAATTGATCATTTGGCCAGGAGAATCCTATTAAGTATATTCAATAGTTCAATTATCTTCTTTCTAGCAAATATTATACATCTATTTTCACAAGATCAGTTTGATAAGGAAGTTAATCTGCCTTTTTCTTTCTCCTCTAGGGCATCCATGTACTAAAAGGGGTAAATGGACCATATGCCAGCTACTTTTAACTCCTTCCATCTGCAGTTAGATTTATTTTCTCCTTCTCTCCTATCATTCAAAAGACAAACATGCCCATGATTTTGATGTATGTCCTACAACCCATCATATCTATCTATAGGCATAGCTATACCTCTTATATACTATATTTGCTTTGTCAAAATACAGTATTACTTTGTATTTTTAATTACATAAATGTTATATTGCACTTATTTTTCTGAACTACGTTTTTCACTCCATCTTATGTTAACTGGTTTCCCCATTTCTGCTACTTCCTCTTAGATTAATCAGGATTCTTGGTGTAAACAGAAAAAAGATTCACTGGAAGGATACGAGGTAATTCACATAATTGCTAAGAAAGCTGGAATTTAGGTAATTAGCAGGACATGAACTAGTCCAGGCTACTTGAGTCACATTCAAAGTCACAGCATGAATGGCTAGTTAGGATAGAGATTCTGCTCAGTCTCCACTCACCTCTTGCCCTGCTGGATTCCTGCCTGCTGTGAAGGCTTGGAACCAGGCTATATCTGAGTCAAAAGGGCAAGACTAACTTGAAGAGCCTCTTGCTGACAATTTGGATGGTACCATTAAACTAAGACAATGTGGATTAAAACACATCAAATATATGAACATTCATGTGTTAACAATACTATTTTTTAAAAGCCTCATTAATCCCTGTTGGAGATTGCTAGGACACTAACTTATTATGATTCTAAAAATCAAGTGTGTATCTTGCCCTCTATATTAATGGCATTTCAGGATAACCAAATAGCTATTGAAAGAATGTCTTTCTTTAAAACTTTCACTATTTTTGCAACTCCAACCGTAATAGTGGTTTAAGCTACAATAACAAATGGCTGCTAAATACATTAGGCAAAAAGCTAATAGCAGAATGCTTTGTTCTGTTCAGCTGCCATAATGAGTCACCATAGACTGGGTGGCTTAAACAGACATTCACTTCTCACAGTTCTGGAGGCTAGAAAGTTCAAAATTGAGGTGCTGGCAGATACGTTTCTTGGTGAGGGCACTCTTCCTGGATTCTCATTATGTTCCCATGGGTGTGGGGGAGAGGAGGGCAACCAAGTTCTTTCTCATGTTCTTTTTTATAAGGGCATTAATCTTGTCATGAGGATCTTATCCTTGTGACTCTATCCTCTCATCTTCCTAATCACCTCTCAAAGGCCCCTTCACCAAATACCATCACACTGGGAATCAGGGTTTCAAATTATGAATTTTGGGAGGATACAAACATTCAGTTCATAGCAAGGAACTTTATAATATATGGATCTGGCTGAGACATCCTGAATCCTCTGATCAATTTTAATATCACAAATATTCCAGTATGATGCAATGGACAGCACTACCTATGAAATTTTCCTGTACAAATCTTGAGCCTAAATCGAATGAAACATATGATCTATCTATTTATAGAAAATACAGGAAATAGAGAAAGAGGCAATATAACCAAAGAATAAAATTAGCAAAATCCACACTGTTGGAAAGCAAATGATAAATAAATAAATAAATAAATAAATAAATAAATAAATAAATAAATAAAACTTAGGATACATCAATCAAAGGTAACATACAGGCCTGGCACGGTGGCTCACATCTGTAATTCCAGCACTTTGAGAGGTCAACAGGGAGGATCCTTTGAGCCCAGAAGTTCAAGACAGGCCTGGACAACATAGTGAAACCTAGTCTTTATAAAAAATTAGCCAGACATGGTGGCATGTACCGGTAGTCTCAGCTACTCAGGAAGCCGAGGAGGATGAATCCCTTCAGCCTAGGAATTCAAGATTTTGGTGAGCTGTGATCATACCACTGCACTGCAGTCTGGGTGACAGAGTGAGACTTTGACTCAACAAGACGTGTAATGTAAAGAAAGACAAACATACAGACTTCGCAGCAACTTGGATGGATTTAGAGTCTATCACACTCAGTGATCTATCACAGAAACAAAGAACAGAGTACCATATGTTCTCACTCATAAGTGGAACTTGAACAATTATCATAATACTATAAGAAAGGGATTGGCAGTAGTGGGAAACTGCCAGGGGAGGGGGTATGGGATTGGAGGGAAACTGTTGAGGGAAACTGTCAGGGGAGGGAGGGGCACACCTCATCAATAAGGGTACCTACATAATGAACATTTTTATATCTAACCCTGAATTGTACCCCATACCTTTAAAACAAAAAATAAAAATAAAAACATGTAAAGTACAAATATTGTCTTAAATCCTGATTTTTAAAATGTGGGAAGCTATTTAGGAGACAATTGAGGATATTTTTAAACACTGACCAGATATCTGATAATATTAAGGACTGTGTTTTTTTTTTTTTCTTTTAGTGATTATAATTTCTTTTTAATAAAAACCTCATCTTTCTGAGATACACACTGAAGTGTTATAGGCCATGTAAGCCAATCAAGGAACTTACAATTTTTAACTAACTGAATCTTAGAGTTACTATTATCCTTTGACCTTTGTTTCTCCCATTTCCCCCTTTTTTGAATAAGAATTCTCATGCTTGTTATTCATTTCCCTCTCCCACTATTGCATTTGGTGTAGAAGGTCAATAATTTGTCTCTTTGGTTTCACAGACCAGCAAATCAAAAGGACCTGTACTCAAGGAACTAGACTAAAGAACTACATCCATGAAGCCTAATCCACTTCTGGATCTGATACAGAGAATGAGATTCTGGACATTAAACTGGTGCTATAATGAGATGAGATCTCTGGAGACCTTGCAAGGAGGGGGATGACTGTATTTTGCATGAGGGAGGGATTTGGATCTTTAGGGACTGGAGGGCTGACTGTGGCTGGTTGATTCTAAGATGACCCCAAATGAGCCCCTCCTGCAATTCATGCCCTTGTGTAACCCCCCCCTCCCTTTGAGCATGGGATGGTCTAATGACTTGCTTCTAACCAATAGAATACCAAATGGTAGAAACAAAGGCCAAGATGATGGGATGTCACTTCCATGATGAAGCTCTAAATGATTGTAAGCTTTGCCCTGCTAGCAGACTTTCTCTACTGCCCTCTCAGCTTATATACTTTGATGAAGTAAGCAGTCCTTAGGACAAGCCCATATGACAAGGAACTGAGGGTGGCTCCCAGACAATAGCCAGCAAGTAACTGAGGCTCTCAGTTCAACATTCTCAAGGAACTGAATTCTTCCAGCAACTGTAGGAAACATAGACGCAGATCATTCCCCAGCTGAACTGTCAGATGGCCCAGGCCTTGTCCATACTTTGATGGCTGTCTTGTGAGACACTCTGAAGCAAAGGGTCTGGCTAAGCCATGCTTGGACTCCTGACCTACTGAAACAGTAAAATAATGAATATGTGTTATTTTAAGCTGTAGTTATCAGGTATCAGTAGAGAATTAAAACTTGCATAATTTAAAATAAATAATGTATTCCTTATAATAATTCTTTGTGGTACATGCTAATAGACAATCCAGTTTTACAAATGAAGACACTCAGGCAAGACATTAAGTAATTTGCCCAAAATAACTCACACCAGTAGAGGAAGAGACTTTTTTCCCACTCCACAATTTTGCTGTGATACTTAAGAGTCAAGATGACTGAAAATGGATGTGGGTGTGTTTTTGTGGTATTGCTGCAAAGGAAGTGAGGGTAGGGAATAGTTTTAAGATTTAATATAAATGCAAGATGTTACTATGTTCATTTCACTGGGTTAACACCATCCAAACAGGAGTTGTGCCTCTCTACCTTGCACTGGTTCTATAAATATTTAGAGAAGAAATGAGGGAGTCAACGTTAACTAACTGTGAAAGTTGCAGATACCAGGATCAAATAACTCTTGTCAGTCACACACATAACAAGGCTAGAGTAAGGCCTGAAAATGAAAAAGTCTTAGAGAACTGTTTCCAAGGACTTTCTAAAAACCCTTTTGCATCTTTCACATATCTCCTGCTTTGATACTCTATCACTAGGCATACTTTAGAACTGCAATAATTCTGATAAGATGTTCTTGGAGGGACACCTGCCGAGTAACAGCATGTCCATCAATGAATGAAAACAACTCTGGCTTTGAATATGTGAAGCCACTGAACTCTGTTTCTAAGCAACTTATGTACATCTCTTTTTGGTAATTAAAAAGTTTCCCTTACTCTCCCCTCACTGAATGCACTGGTGGCTTGCCAGTCCATGCATTGCCTTCTGCATTATAATCTTTAGTTCTATTCCTAAGTAAATCCAACATATTTAGAGATAATTTTCTCTAGTGTCTGTGTGTGTGTGTGTGTGTGTGTGTGTGTGTGTGTATTTTTTTCAAAGAAAGAAAGTGTGGATCCCTCAAAACCCCCTTTTCAATAGCTTGATTTTCCTAAAACATAGCTTTGGTTACATCAAACCATTGATTACAAATTAACAATGACTCTTTACCTGCCAATCTAAGTGCAGACTTCATCTTGGTATTGAAAACCTAGGGCATATCTTTTGTCCATTTTTAGCCTTACCTGTCCTACCTCTCCATAAGCAATTTATTCCAGGCAAACTATACACTATGCTATTATCTACACATAGCCTACAGTTTCCCTGCCTTTTTCCTTACTATTTTTCCCTGCATAGAACACTGTTTCCCATCCACATAAATCAAAATCCTGTTCATCTAAAGTACTTCTGGCATTCTCAAATATTGCTAGCAGGAATGTCGATTTTTTTTGGAGAATAATTCAGTAATATTTATTGGCAATGTTGAACCTTACCTGAGTTACTAAAAAAGCACTTAAAAAATCCTCCCATCCTTTTGTTCTGGTAAATAGTGCTACAAAAAAAAAAATTACTCTTCTCCTTATTACTTAAAACTTCCTGCTGGACTCGGTGCCTCAGCCTGTAATCCCAGCACTTTGAGAGGCCGAGGCAGGTGGATTGCCTGAGCCTGCAGGTTCGAGACCCACTGGGCAACTTGGTGAGACCTCGTCTCTACAATAAATCAAAAAAATTAGCAGGGCATGGTGATGCACGCCTGTAGTTCCATCTACTTGGAAGGTTGAGGAGGAAGGATTACTGGAGCCCAGCAGGGCAAGGCTGCAGTGGCCGTGAGCGTGCCACTGCACTCCAGTCTGGGCAACAGAGTGAGACTCCCAGCTAAAAAAAAATCCAAAAAACTCCCTTACCTAAGACACAGGCACAGACCCTCTAAATTCTTACTTTCTTGAAATCTTATAAATATTAGCTGATGTGTTTGTTGAACTGTTTAATCTGGGTAAAATGCAAACTAACTTGACTTGAGCAAAGTTTAGTAAAGCTTCTCTTCTTTGCTCTAACCTCTAAACTTTGGCCCACTTTGGGCACTGGAACATAGGACAATTTCTGCTTAAAATTTTCTCACAGATCTCAGAGCTGCCAGAGTATAGCTCCAGCAGGTCAGGGTTTCCTGAAGGAGGGACAGCGTCAGCACAGGAGGAAAAACTTGGACACTGACTCTGCTGCAAGCTGGACAAATGCCGATTTGTTGTCTTTTTCAACTCCTTTTATACCCTAGATTTTGGCTTGAGATGAAAACATGTTTTTCATTTTCAAGGCAATTAGTTTCAATTTAATGCACCGGACAGGCTATGTATCTTTGTTCATCCTGTTTTGATCTTAAAAGATTATCATCCTAAACATTAACTATAAATCTTATAAGCTCCTAACATTTTCTAATGATTACCATTTCTTAATGTCCATACAAAACTTCCTTATTCCTATAACTATTACATTATAAATCACCACCAAGCTCTAAGCACTATAATTGTCACATAGATTAGCAAGTCACACCTGTGACCTTCACACAGCAATTTGCAACTAGCTGGGGTAATAAAACAACATTTTCAAGGTTTCTTAGCTGCAAGTTGGCCTGACTAGTTTTCCCTAATTTCACACCTGGTGTTTACAATCTGCATCAATTATCCCCTGCCAGGGAGAATGAGTTTCAATGTTTGCAAAACAAAAGGCCTCCTGGGCATAAGTCACCTTAATCACAATCCCTAACCAGAATTACAAGCCTCCTTAACAAAGGGAAGTAAAAGCAAGGGCTCTAATATTTATGTGATTGTTAATTTTTTAAGCATAATACACCCCATGTAGAAATTAAGAAATTAAGTAAATGTAATTTTTGCATTGGCACTCTTCCTGAAAATACAAACTGTAGCTTCTCAAATTTCTCCCATTAGTCACCAATCAGAAGAAATAAAATCTTACAAGCAATTATCTGTAAGGTAAATGAAACCAGACCAGGTGAAACTGTAACAAAGGAGTTAAGAAAAATTTATTGGTGTAATTTTGGGCGAAGTTCACCGGTCCATGTAGTTGTGGGTCAGAGAAGTCGTGTTTAGTAAGATGGGCGATGGGTTTATAAAGGGTACATTGAGAAAGTTGTGAGGGGGTTGGTGAGAGCAATCACTGGTTGGGACAGCTGTCACGTCTGCTGGCGATTGGCTGAACGGTGTTGCTAGAGTCGCTGTAACAGGTACTGGCTGGCTTTGTGGCTGGAATCTTAGTTCCGGTCAGTCATTTTTGCTGGCTCACTTTCACCCATTGTTCTCCTGGTCTGGGTTGAAGCCATCTTGTTGAGGCTCGCCCCGCCCTCTGGTGCCTCTGGACTTACATTCCAGCCTTTTGGTCATAGGGGCGCCGGCTCGTTCTAGCTACTTCCTGCTGCGGAGGGGCGGTGTGGGGGTAGTATTAAGTCCGGTATAGGGCCGGAGGCGGTTTGGACGGAAGGGGCAAGTATGAATGTAACAGTAGTTGGTTGACCGTTATTTGAGAGAGCTTTACCAGGCGCTATTGGAGCAACCTAAAAACACATGGAGCCATTGACAAGAGGATAAATACAACAATCAGTGGAGTCAGAACAGAAAGAAGCCACGTTAGGAGCTGGGATTGCCACCACCCTGAAAATGGGCCTCCGGTCAGGTCTTCTCTCCGTTTTTGGAGGTTTTCTTGTAATTGTTTAATTCTGTCCTTGACTATCCCTGATTTATTGGCATAGAAGTAGCATTCCTTCCTAAGAAATAGGCATATCCCTCCCTCTTTTGCTATTAGCAGGTCTAGTCCCCATCGATTCTGGAGGACCATGTCAGCCAGGGAATTTAGTTGTGTTTGTAAGTTTAGGACTGTGTCTGCCACCTGTTGTATGTCCTCGATTAGTTGGGAGGAGAGCTGTTTGTAAAAGTGAAGTGAGGATCCCAGCCCTGCTGCCCTCGTTCCCATGGCCGCGGTAATACCCAGCCCCGCCAGCAGAGGTATGAGTTCAACTGCCCGCTTTACCCATGACATTGAGGAGCCGACCAAGAAGACAGGCAGGCTTTGGTTACCGGGTGCTATTACAATGGTGGGGAGGAGGATGACAAGAATGCAGGACTCCGACCAGTTGGGGGACAAGACCGGGTAGATGGTAGTGCCACATAGAAAGGCAGTCCCGTTAAGTGGGGGGCAGAGGGTGTTATTTGATTGGACCACAATTGATTGTGAGCAGAGGCAGAGGGGGTGCCCAGCCGACCCCCAGGGTGCCGTTTCATGTTATACACTGGGCCGCGGGCAAGTCATATGGGAGAGGGGTGTCAAAACGCGGTAGTGAAGGTAGATATTGGGTTGGAGGCGTAGGGAAAGCCCAATTTCCTATGACCGGAACAGGGGAGACCCAGGACTGGCTGGACCTGAGACATAGCCAGCAGTCCTTTGCTAAGTCAGGGTTAGTAAGGTTAAGCAGGGTATAGGTTTTATTAAGGACAGGAAGGAGTACCGGGTTTGTCTGATAAGGGCCCCGGGGCTTTGGGAGGTTGGGGTACACCAATACTGGTCCATTTAAATGTTGAATGAGTTCTTCCATGACCCACTTGGTGTTTTGCTGTTCAGCATAATCCTGCGCCCCTCCCCCATCTGATTTACCCACAGGAGGTCTGAGGTTCCAGTAGATCTCTTGTCCCTGGTGCCTGGGACAAGAATACCCAGCAAGTTGTCCCACGCTCCGTCCCATCCAAGTCTGTTGTTTGGTTGATCTGAGGCAGACCGAGGCTTGCTCATAACAAGGTGCCTGAACAAAAGAATGGAAGGTTGAACATTCAGTGGGGCAAGGGGTATCTTCCCTTAGGGATTTGATGGGGGTTCTTGCTCCCAGCAGTGGACTGTGCCACTACCACCTGGGCAGCCCACTTGGAAATCTCTTAACATTACTGCAGCCCAGTACTTTTGTTCTCCTAGTTGGCAAGAAAATTTTTGATGATAGCACAGTAAGGGGAACCAGCTGGTAGAGTTGGGGTTTTCCTGCAGAGATGCATCAGTTGCAAGTCCAATCAGCCATTCCCCACGTCATCGTAAAGTTATTGGTTAGGCTTACTAACATCAATACGGCTAAACCGTAACCGGAGGGGTCCCACCTTATTAAATTCCCACCCTTCATTGTTGGGGGGGCCCGTTTGAGTCGAGAAACGTGGTACCACAAGGGGTGTCCTAACAACTTAGCCATAGTAGAAGTTGTAAGGACTACTGTGTAAGGTCCCGTCCAGCGAGGTTGAAGGGACTGGGGTTGGAGCTCTCGAAGGAGAACCTCATCACCAGGCTGTAGAATGATGGCTGCCCGTGGGTCAGACGTGGAGTTGGCCTGGGGCAGGGTTTGGTCGGCGTGCTCTCGTAGGAGGTGCCTGAGGAGTGAGAGGTAGGGCAGGTAGGAGGCTAGTGGCGGAGGAGTTGTAGGAAGGCTGGTGTTAACAAGAAAAGGCCTACCATACATCAATTCAAACGGGCTAAGGCTGACCGGCCCCCGGGGAGTCGCACGCACCCTAGTGAGGGCAACAGGGAGCAGAGCAGGCCAGGAAAGTTTTACCTTCAGGGAAAGTTTGGTTAGTTGGTTCTTCAGGAGGCTGTTTACCCGTTCCACCTTACCCAGGGACTGAGGGCAGTAGGGGATGTGAAATTTCCAGACGATGTTGAGGGCTTCAGCCACCAGCTGAGTGATTTTGGAAATGAATGTCGGGCTGTTGTCTGACTGGATGGACATAGGGAGGCCGAAGCGGGGGATGATGTGCTCCACCAAGATCTTAGCCACCACCGAGGCTGTCTCCTGGCTTGTGGGAAAGGCCTCGATCCAACCTGGAAAGGTATCTACTGTTGGGAGCCAACATCTAAAGCTACATGGCTGAGGCCTGTAAAGGCCCATCTGGAAGATCACCTCTGACATAGGATATCAGTTATACCTATGGTATTGGCATGTGATTAGTGACCAGTGAGCATACATGGCAGTAAAATTTATAAGTAAATCTCTGTACACCTGATGGAAAGTTGCACAGTAGAATTATTTTATATGACCTTGTCCCTTCTAAGTTGTACTTCTTTCTAGATATTTTTTTACTTCTATTTCCTTGTAGACTGGTTAGTCAGCTCTTGTTCCCAAAGGCAGTTTCTCCTAGGATTAAGATTAGAAACTAAATTATCATAATAGTTTTATTGCCCTGCCCCTAGCCAGGCAGGACGTTTTCTTTTGTTTTGTTAATTACCGAAACTCTGTCTGCTTCAGCCCATGGTCGCCATCTTGGCAACCCTGCATTTCCTTGTTCAAGAGTGTGACAGCTACTATTTGATTTTTAGAGTAGACTTGTTAGGATAAAATATATACATATACACTCATAGTTGCGTAAAACTATGCTTGCTGTTTTATTTCCTTTTGCTACATTATTCAAGTGTAATAGTTACTATATGATTTATAAAAGAATTAACGATAAGGTATTAGCTTAATAGGATATAGCATAGTATTAAAGTCCAATAACTAGATCATATAAAAATTAAAGTTTAGACATATGAAACATATGAATTATAGTAAAGTTTTGTAGTTTAAGAATAAGTTTTAACTGAGTTATAAGGCATTACGTTAAATCATAATAGGTTAATAGTATAACTGACAGTTAAGTCATTTAACCAAACTTATAGATTATAGTATAGTGTTAAGTTGATAATATTAATTGTTAAAAATATTGGGAATCAGTGAACTTGGATTGAACCTAGAGTTAACTTAGAAAAGTTTTTTTGTATTAATCAGGGTTTAGAACAAAAGAGTATAATATGAATGATTTCTTGAACACTATGGAAGACATTTTGAACAATTGAAATTGTGCACCTGTAACTTTGATGTGAGTTTTGTGAAGCACGTCAGGCATCATGGAGTTTGAATTGTCTGCTTGGAACTTGCAAGTCTCGTGATGGTCTTGTGATGCATAATTTGTAAACCGCAATATACATCATGGAATTTGTACGCCCCCAGTAAATAATTATCACACTGCTGGAGGGTATAGAAAATGGTATATAAGTTGGAAAAGGTTTGAATAAAATCGGCTCCAGTCCTGATCAGACTGTTCCCAGAAGAACTGCCTCCGAGTGGTCTTCTCGCTGTCCAGATTCTCTGGTGCAGGTCCTAACCCACCCTTGGTCAGTGCTGGTCACCGACAATCTACCATTACTAGTAGGTATCTGTACTTTTTGTGTGTTGGCATATGAGTGAAGTCCACCTGCCAGTCTGTCAAGGGAGACACCCTCGCAGTTGGTGGGCCGTCATCTGGTGCCGGAGGGTTCCTTGAGAGGAAACATATGCACAGGTTTGACAGGTCATATGGACCTGGTTGATGGTTTCTCAGAGACCCTGCGGCAAGAAAATCGGGGAAAGAAATCTGTGCATGGCCTCGGGACCAATGTGTAAACACTGGTGGATTGTGGTCATGATTTCCTTTGCTTGTGTCTGGGAAGGATTCCTGTCTCTGAGGTACATCCACCCTTGTTGCCCAGCCATGGCGCCCTGGCTGAGGAGCTGCTGTTGTTCACTCTCCGAGTACCTGGGAGTTAGGGAGGGGAAAAGAAACAGGACAGGGGTGGCATTCTGGGTTGAGGTAAGTTGGCGGGCCGTGGCGTTGGCCAGGGTGTTTCCCTGGATGACCAGGTTTGTGCCTATCTGATGGCCTCAACAGTGGATGATGGCTACCTCCTTGGGTTCTTGTAGGGCCTAGAGTAAATGTTGAATGGCCTTACCGTTGACTTCCGGAGTTCCTCGGGTGGTTAAGAACCCCCTTTCTTTCCAGGTCACCACATGACTATGAACAATAAGGAAAGTATACTTAGAATCAGTATATATAGTGGCCCTGCGGCCCTTTGCCAGCTGTAATGCTCGGGTGAATGCCACCAGCTCTGCCTTTTGGGAAGAAGTTCCCCATGGCAGTGAGGCAGCTTCCATCACAGTGGGAAGAGAGAATACGGCATAGGCTGCCCTGCAGCCTCCTTCCGGCCCCCTAGTTGAGCTTCCATCTATGAAGAATGTGAGATCAGGGTTAGACAGAGGTTGGTCAGAGAGTCCTGTGCGAGGGGGGCTAAGGGCCTCTACCAGCTCCACACAGGAATGTTCAGGCAAAACTGAGGAGCTAGTGGAGGGAAGGAGAGTAGCTGGATTTAGAGGCGGTGTTGAGCGAAGAGACACTTGGGGGTGTTCTATGAATAAAAGGTGGAACTCCTGGACCCTAGAAGGGCTTAATAAGGATAATGACTTATGACCCAAGAGGTCCTGGAGTCTGTGGGGGGAGTAAACCATAACTGGCTGTTGAAGAGTAAGCTTTAGAGCCTCCTTGGTTAAACAAGCCGCTACTGCCAGTGCCCGGAGGCAAGGCTGCCATCCCTGGATGGTGGGGTCCAACTGTTTGGACAGGAATGCGACCGGTCGGTGAGAGGGTCCCACTGGTTGGGCCAGAACCCTGGTCGTCATCCCAGTTCTTTCCTCAGTGAACAGGAGGAAAGGCTTGTGGAAGTCAGGAAGCATAAGTGGGAGGAGGCTAAGAGTGTGTCTTGCAAGGTCTTAAAGGCACGGGCTTTAAGGGAGGGAGAAATGAGGGGGCCGGTGGGAGTTTCCTTAGCTGCAGCATATAGCGGTTTAGCAAGTATAGTGAAATTGGGGACCCAATGCCTAAAGAAGCCCACCAGCCCAAGGAATGACAAGATTTCAGCACCTGAGGTGGGGGGTAGGAGTTCCCTGATGGAGGTGGTGCAGTCCACCATGAGGGCCTTGGAGGTGGGGGTTAGGGCCACCCCTAGGTAGGTGACTTGTGGGGTAGAGAGTCGAGCTTTGGAAGGGGAGACCCTGTATCCCCGCTGTGCTAGAAAGTTAAGGAGGGAGGCCGTATCTTGTAGAGAGACCTCTCTGGAGGGGTTGCACAGGAGGAGGTCATCTACATACTAGAGGAGAGTGCTACACCCAGAGTCATAAGAGGACAGGTCCTCGGCCAACACCTGGCCAAAAAGGTGGAGACTGTCACGGAATTCCTGAGGCAGGACTGTCCTGGTTAATTGTTGGGTCCTGTGGGTGCCTGGATCCTCCCAAGTAAAGGTGAAGAGTGGCTGGGAGTCTGAATGTAGGGGGATGGTGAAGAAGGCATCCTTAAGGTCCAGGACTGTGAAATGAGTGGTAGTGGGGGGTATCTGAGATAGGAGAGTATATGGGTTAGGGACCACTGGATGCAGTGGTACTACGGTAGAGTTGTTTATCTGCAGATCTTGCACCAGTCAATAAGCACCAGACGACTTTTTTACCGGGAGGATGGGAGTATTACAAGGGGAGTTGGTAGGAACCAGAAGACCCTGGAGGAGCAGCCAGTTAACAATGGGCTGGAGGCCCTTGCGATGGGCGTGTGAGAGAGGAAATTGAGGCCTGGAAGGGAAGCAAGAAGGATCCTTAAGGCGAATGAGGACTGGGGTGTGGTGATTGGCCACCACCGGAGTGGAAGTGTCCCAGACTACTGGATTAACTTTTTCAGGGGAAATGGGGAAATCGGATGAAGGCTCCGGGGAGAAGACAGCACAGGAAAGGGCCAGGAGTGGAGTCGGGGGAACTCAGTGTGAGGTCAGGCAAATAGATGCCCCGAGCTTGTATAGAAGGTCTCGTCCCAGCAAGGGGGCTGGGCAGGATGGGATAACTAAGAATGTATGGGTGAAGGGACGGCCTTCAAAAAGGCAGGACACTGGACCCGTCTCTAGCGGCTTGGAGGGTACCCCCGAGACGCCCACAACCGAGACCTGAGAAGGATTTAAAGGCCCGTGGAAGGAGAGTAAAACAGAATAGGTAGCCCCCGTGTCCACCAAAAGGGAGATGGACTTACCTGCTACTCATAGTGTGGCCCTGGGCTCGGCAAGCGTGATTGGGGTGTTCGAGTCCAGGCAGCTTCAGTCATCCAGGAGGCCCAGGAGCTCTGGTGAGGGGCTCGTTGGGGGAGCCAGCCCCCCCGCGAAACTCTGTCATCAGGGTATGGTTCTCCCCCAGGGGGCACTTAAACTTCCAATGTCCCTTTTGTCTGCCGACTGGGCAAAGTCGAGTCGGTGGCCTGGTGTTGGGGCATTGCTTTGCCCAGTGGCCTTCCTGGCCACACCTGAAGCAGGCTCCTGGAGGTGTTCGGGTCTCGGACTGTTTCCTGGGACGGAGGCTCTGAGGCCCCTGTTGTGCCGGCCGTAGGGCAGCAACCAGGGCTTGGGTTTGAAGGGCCACCTTCTGTTTTAGCCTCTGGGCTCATACTGCCTCGACTTCCTCTTCTAGGGCATTATAAACTTTAAAGGCCATATTCACCAGGTCTCGGAGTGGAGTCTGGGGACCCTCCTCCGCCTTTTTAAGCTTGCGCCAGATGTCCGGAGCAGACTGGGTGATAAAGTGGGTAGCTACGACTGTGGACCCCGGCGGTGAGGAAGGGTCCAAACGAATGTGAAGGGTAAGAGCCTCTGTTAAACGATTAAGGAAAGAGGCTGGGTTTTTGTTAGGCTCCTGTGGCATCTCCCTCAGTTTGTCATAATTAACGACTTTTTGAGCTGCCTTTTCCATCCCTGCAATAAGGCAGCGGACCATCTGATTCCTCCTAGTCTTACCTATGGCACCATCCTGATAGTTCCATTGTGGGTCCTCAGCAGGCACCGCCAAGGCCCCGACCAGCAAAGAATGGTCGGAGTTATATACCTGATCAGCATAGTCCGGAGCTGCTGAGGTGACGCGATCGCGCTCCTCGGGAGTGAGGGTGGAGGTTAAAATTACGTGGAGGTTGTGCCATGTGAGCTCGTATGTCTGAGTGAGCTATCGAAACTCCTTGGTGTAGGCAGCTAGGTGCTTTTCAATCTGGGACAGGTCCCCCAGGGAGAAGGGAACATGTACCCAAACCAGTCCCTCAGCACCTGCCACCTCCCGGAGAGGGGCCAGTAACTGGGCCCAGGACCTGGTAACCGGAGGGCTGGTCCATTTAGAGGGCGGTGTAGGATTGTAAGATGGCGGCGGGGTGAGAGTAGGGAATGAGGTGGAAGGAGGGCAAGATGGCAGTGACGACAGAAGAGGGTACAGCTTGTGGATGGCTGGGGCAGAGCTGGAAACCGAGGAGTCAGGTGTGACTTCAACAGAACCAGAGGAAGGAGGTGGTGTCTCCGTGGTAGTAGGGACGGAAGTGGATGGGGGAGGGGAACCGACAGAACCCGGAACAACTGGAACTGAGGATAAAGGAAATAGAGATGGCGGATTGGGAACAGTCGGATATAGGGGAGGCAGGACGGGAGGTAAGGCAGGAGCAGACACCGGAGGGGCCTGAGTGGAAGAGGTCTGGGCACAGGAAGTCGGATAAGGAGGGGGTTGAGAAAGAGCAGACCTTTGAGAAGAGGCGGACGGGAGGGGAGGAGAAGGAGGCGTAGGAGTCAGAGGGGGAAGGCCAAGGTCCCCCGGAGGATCTGCGAAGGAAGATTCCGACGCAGGGAGAGGCTGATAGCCCCTATTAGGGGATTTGGCCAGGAAGACCTGGACGGAGGAACATCTGACGCAGAGGTCTGGGTGGGAGCGCAATGCCCAAAAGGCCTGGACATAGAGGACCTCGGACCATTTCCCAGTCCGGTGACAATAATTACTGAGATCAGTGAGGAGGTAAAAATCGAAAGTTCCTTCGGGGGGAGGTCAGTGAGACTGATTGTTCAGAGGATATTGGGGCCAGACCTGGGAGGAAAGGAAGATTAGCTTCCCTTTACAGATATCCTGGACAACCCCAGAGTAGCCAGATTAGATATGAGACACCACAAGGGGGTCTGAGCCTCAGTTTTAGAAGGCTGGCTTCCCATGGCCGTAACCTCCATCCCCGGGTCCCTAAACAAGCGAGTCCAGCGTCCCAGACTCACTCAGAATAGGGACAGAAAGGAAGATCTGCTTCCGTTTATAGGGTTGGCGATCTGGAGATAGGGACATCTCCACTACACCGGAGCCAAAGGCACCATGCCAGAGGGGTGAGCCCAGACGCAGCTATGATTTTGGACTGGGCACCCCAGAGGGTAGGAGGAGAATTTAGGGAAAGCAAGGGACTCACCACGTTGTCTGAGGTCCTGGGGCCAGGTCCTGTTCCCGAGAGAGGTCCTGGATCGGGAGAGGAGCGGGGAGCCCGCTGGGGCCCTGCACTGTCCTCCCAGGTTTCGGCACCAAATGTAAGGTAAATGAAACCAGACCAGGCGAAAAGGTAACAAAGGAGTTAAGAAAAATTTATTAGCTAATTTTGGACGAAGTTCACCGGTCCATGTAGTTGTGGGTCGGAGAAGTAAGATGGGCAATGAGTTTATAAAGGGTACATTGAGAAAGTTGTGAGGGGGTTGGGGAGAGTAATCACTGGTTGGGACAGGTGTCACGTCTGCTGGTGATTGGCTGAATGGGGTTGCTAGAGTCACTGTAACAGGTACTGGCTGGCTTTGTGGCTGGAGTCTTAGTTCTGGTCACTCATTTTTGCTGACTCGCTTTCACCCATTGTTCTCCTGGTCTGGGTTGGAGCCCTCTTGTTAAGGCTCGTCCCACTCTCTGGTGCCTCCGGCCTTACATTATCTACCCGCATATGATATTTAAAATCTCTATTGATAATTTCCTGGCAAGGCCAGTGAGTTCCCTGACAAACATTGAATCAAGCACTTTCTGATTTTTTACAATTTTCCCAACTACAATGTTTAATCAAGTGATTGCATGGTTTAATACCAGGAGGCCAGGGACGTGGAAACCTAGGGAGGAATTCAAATGAAGGGAAGGTAATTTTTCATGAATTCCCCTCTTGCCTTCTTACTAGGGGTAGTGGAGGTGTGAGTGGAATTTTACTTTCCATCCTCGGACTGTACAGAACTTTTCAGCTGCACTAATAACAAAAGTAGAAGAAGCAAGGATCTCAGCTGGCCAGGTTCACTTTGCGCCCCGGAGTCTTCAGCCCCCTGGACTTTGTCAGCAGGCAGGCCTCCATGGCTGGCTCCCAACACAGAGCCTTCTCCCTATGGTAATAGTCCCCTATCCCTTGTTACAATAATCATTTTTAAAGCTGTTAATAATGCAGCTTAGGTAAGGAGAAACTAATCAAAATGATTATTTTTAGTAGGATGATTAAATCTTATACTAAATACTTTTGTATATTTTAAACATTTTCTACAATGAGTTCTTTTTTGTAATAAGAAAAACAACAATCTATTTAAAAACCTATAACACTCCAAACATAACAAAGCAAGAAATTATTTCTGACCATCAATTATTCTCTTGTACAAGTCTTTTTATGCTCCCATCAGGGTATTGTTTCTCCTGTGACCCTTTAGCCCTTTGCCTTCTATGGCTTTTAAAACATTTTACTTTACATTATATTATTATTTATGTATTTACTCCCTTTA
The DNA here is from genome assembly GCF_000164805.1 of Carlito syrichta. Taxonomy (NCBI): domain Eukaryota; kingdom Metazoa; phylum Chordata; class Mammalia; order Primates; family Tarsiidae; genus Carlito; species Carlito syrichta. Next base: position 320,936 of record NW_007248778.1, read on the forward strand.
ACCTAATGTCCCCTATTAGGATGAAAATATAGGAAAGATAAGAATTGTACTTTAGATGCAATATCAGTGCCTGGAATAGCACAGTGTCTTACATAAAGTAGATACTTATCAATTCTAGCCATGTCCTTTGAAGTTTACAGTTGCATATTCTATCCTCTGAATCACTTTTTAAATTTTATTTTTGACTTCAGCTTTTATTCATGATATGCTCGGTAAAATCCCTTCAACATAATATTTTTGTTGTCCAAAGGTCAAAGGTAGCCCTTTCTGCACTGGAAATCACCCAAATTGATTATTGTGTGAAGCATTTTTACACTGTATTGCATTCCTGCAGCAGCAGAAACCCACATACTTCATTTGCAACGTTACTCTTATTTAAGGTTTAGAATTTAAAAGTTGATTTATTAAATGACACATTTAAATTTCCTACAGCACCCAGCTACTGTCTCCTTTTTAGCGCCTCAGTTTTGGAGACGTGTGAAATTGGTCTTCCTGATATAATTCCCATCATGGGTAAAATTGTGAAAGCATGAAAAAACTATCCTGACCTTCTCCCACCTCCCTTGTGAATCACCTTTCCTCACACCTGGGACTTATTTGCAAGCATGCAATGCTTTCCAACTGCCTATACTCAGACCTTGGGTGTCTTTAAGGTAAAAATTAGAATGTAAGCATGAACATAGAAAGACTTCAGATGTGTGATGAAGACTCCCCTCCCCTCAGGAGTAGTCAAAGTTTGTTAGGTAACCCTCAAAACATCTGTCCTAAAGGGTTGAATTCATAGAACTGGAATAACTGAAAAGTGAAGTTTATTTTGGAGACAGGTGACAATGTTCTGTGTTCATGTCAACAATTCACATGGCTATTCACTTTGCCTGCATAAAAATATTCTAACTTTGTGTTAACCATGATGACTTACAATCATATGACTATTAAACTTTATTATAAATATTTAATAACAGCACATTTAACAAAGATGTGTTTATTTCCATACATTGTTTATTACATTTTTCTTGCCATAGTTTTATCTAAAGCCAGGTCAAAATATTCCTTTAAGTCACTTTATAAGTAGTGTATGATCTTCATATACAAAACCTCTTTGATCAACATGCAACTTCAAATATCAATTGGCAATGTACCTTTGCAAAATATTTATGACATTTAGTAATAGTAAACCTCAACCCCAGACTCCATAGCCTTGGGGAAAGAGGGGAATGTACAAAATCACAAAAATATTACTGGTCAAGCACACCATAGCTAATATCTATTCATTTTTAAATAGTATTGTATGTGGATCCAAAAAGAGTTTTAAAATATTTGTGGATCAAAAGGAAAGGGTCCAAGACTAACTTGAGCATGGAGGACACTGAGTTAGCTAATAGGGAAGTCCTAATTAGTCCTCTCTGCCTCTAGGTGTAGGGGTAATCAATATAAGTAAACCCATAGTTTAAAAGCCTATGGGGAAATTCAGATCATAATAGAAAATAAATTAAGGGTTCATTACTTCAAAAGGAATTCATTATATGCTATTTTTCAGATATCAGTTGTAAAATCTAATGCATTTTAAATATAATTTGACATCAAGGTAAACATATTCCAATGATACTTTCTTTGCCTAAAATAAACCAATGTGAGGTATTATCTTTGGACACTGTCTTCAAAACTGTGGCACATTCTTGTGAATATAAGAATGGTGGCAAATTTATTCCTTTGAGAATAGACTTTAGAATGGGGAGGGATAGACAAAAGCCTGATAGAACCTTCCACAATACCCAGTAAATAAAATTTGCTCTGTGCATATTGGTTAACTATGGTAATCAAGAAAGTCATATCACTTATTACCAACTAAAAGTTTAAGACATTTTCTTGTATGTTTCTTAAATCCTTATATTTTGTATTTGTTAGTTTGAATGTATATGATTGAGTTTACAGCCTCTTCAACATGACACAGTGTGTGTAAAACATAAGTATAGTGGGTGACTTCCAAATTAAGAGAAAAGAATATGATAACATTCATCCTACATGGCCTAAGCTCACCACAACTGGTTCTGCAGGCCAGTCAACAAAGACCTACTGCAATTCTACATTAACAAAGGCTCAATCTGATAAATCAGAGCTGATAAACCCAACTCTGTATCACGAGAAAATTCTATTTCTAAAAATGCAGACCATTACAAGTTAAGATTTAATTACAGACATATCTTTATTTTGAAAAGGAGAAGACAATTATTTGTGGGTACTGTAAATACTTTTGCTATCTAAAAGTTCTCTGGGATTACAAAAAACCCTATATTTTATTCATATATCAATATTATGACCCACCAGATCAAAGTGTGACTCCCCAGTCTGGGTTTTAAAAATGTGTCTTGGTACTTAGGTCCTGGCAAATCTTAACTTTAAAAATTATTATAAATTTATTTTATTTTAAAGATGTGGGGTACAATTCAGGATTAGGTATACAAGTGGTAATTGTACAGGTAAAATTTGGGTTCCCCTTTGGTCCCCACTTTGCCTTGAGATCAGGTACCCTTATTAATGTTATGTGCCCGCCCCTCCTCTGGCAGTTTCCAGCTACTGCCAATCCCTTTCTTATAGTATTATGGTAAATGTTCAGGGTCTGCTTATAAGTGAAAACATGTGGTACTCAGTTCTTTCTGTGATAAATCATTGAGTATTAAAGACTCTAAATCCATCCAGGTTACTATGAAGTCCATAATTTTGTCTTTTATGGCTACATAATATTCCACCATGTATATGTACCACATTTTTTATCAGTCCAGTTATGATGGGCAGCATGGTTGTTTCCACGTTTTTTGCAATTGTAAATAGTGCTGCAATAAACATGTGTGCAGGTATCTTTTTTGTAGAGTAAATCTTAACTTTTAATGCTTTGCATTTTTTGAAATATAATTGTCTCATGATACAGAACTGGTTTTATCAGTACTTGTACCAGCCCCATCATGATTACTGCACCCTGTTCTCTGCAGTGTTATAAAAAATGATGAATTACAAACTTCAGGTGTTCCTGAAAACTGGTAGTAAACTTAACAGAACAGCCACAACTCTTTGCAAATGACTTATCTCTTGGGAACAATTATTTCCAACATGCATCAGAGGAGAATTCTCTTTTAGGTGCCCAGAGAAGAGTGATACAGATGCCGAGTTTATTCGTCAATGTCATCTGGAAGGACTATTTTGTGGTTTATTCTTCTGAGCCCCTGAGTCATCCCACATTATTGATGTACCTGCAGCATGACTAGCAATGTAACCAATAACAACTTTTTTAAATATAGCATGTAAGACTGTCAACTTTAATATTCCTCAGATCATAACAATACCAGCTCTGCTACACACCTTCCCCAAAGTGGAGCTATTCTATTCACATATTTACTTAGTTTCAAAGAGCAGGAAGCCTGCAAAGGTGGAAAAGCGTTGGTGGTCCCCATGGAGAGCGCCATTGCCCATTCGCAGCCAAACTTCATCCCCTTTGGCCAGTTTTAGCACAGCATGGTTGCTGGATGTATCTGATTTCCCCTTTGTTTCATAGCTGGAAAAAAAAGAGACACAAACTACTGAGTCTTTGCAGCAGACGGCCCATCTTCACCAAAGTCTGTCATCTTCTCTCACGCATTTAGGTATAATCCTGTGATTAAGCTCTCCAAACAGCATGTGAGCAGAAACTGAGGAAGGGTAGCTAGCACAGCTGAGACATAAATAGATGAGTTTCTTGCAGGCAGGGATTCCTTAGATAATTAAAAGACCATCTGGACAGGCACCAGGGCACTGACTTATAGACACATAACTCTCAAACCCAACCCTGGAATGTGGGACAATTGGTACACTTAGTTACAAAAATCATAAACAAGGCAGTGGGGGAATTACCAGAGGTAGTGGAGCATGGTGTTATTCAAGAAGAACTTAATCAAACTGAAAGCAGTAACCTTTAGCATTATCTTAAGAGTTTCCCATGTTACAAGTAAGCTTAGAAATGAACAATAATACATAAAAGCTTATGATAATAAAGATAGTAATTAATAGATTGCTACCCACCACGTATCCCATGTAGCACCCAGATCTTAGCTTAAACAACAGATTCTTTAATCATCACTAAGAGCAAATATAAATCACTGAGCTTCCAGCAAGGTGATGTGTCCTTTCTCTTAAGGTACCCATGTTCCCTTTTGAATGTGACCTTCCTTCTTAATAAATTCTAATTTAAACTATACTTTGGATTTACTCTGAAATCCTTTTTCAGAATTTCAGAATTGTGGTGAAGCCAAGAACCCACAAAACAACTGCACACTTACCTAGCATCAAAACAACATGTGCCACTTCTAGAGTTGGCCAATAATACCCCTTCTTGCTCCTTTTTCTTTATGACTGTCTGGAATGTTAATGACAATGACTAGAACAACCTTGAAAGCCATATGTTGAAGCCTTGGTTCTTGGAGATAAACCTCTCTCCCCTCTTCCCCAACCTGGAATAACCCAAGACTATTTGATGAGAAGGAAAGACAGTTCTATTATGTTTGAGCTATTACACTGAGACTTTGTTAACAGTTTCCCCTAACTTACTTAGAATTTGGTACTAAAGGAAGGTACTGCCATAACCCAAATCATATGTTGCATTGAGTCGTGGTCAGGAAGGGAGAAGTGGGGAAACAAACACTATGGGCTGGAAACCTGAAGATTCATGTATGCAGTGGCAAAACATTTGGAGGAAAAAAAATGTCATAACTTGGATGATAGGCCTAATGTCTGTACGCTAAGCAAAGGAAGTGATTGAAAAAGCCAAAAGAGACTATGCTGTTTTTGGAAAAATACTTCTACAAAAGATAAGCTTAGACAAGAACAGAAACGTTTGAAGCAGAGGAAGAAAATAGAGTCTAGGTAGTTGGAGCCTAAAAAGGTTGAAAACGTCCATCATTTTTATACCTGGAAAAGCAAAGGTAAAGTTGATGTTTTCCCATTGAGATATCTCATTCAATCAAATACACACAACTGTTGCACAATCTGATGGATTAAAAATGCTGTCTTTGTGCTCACATCTATGGTTTTAGAGGCCTTTAATGCTAACCACCATTACATTGAGAGAAAGGCATGAAGACAAGGAATCGAAGGGAAAGCAGGCTGGAAAAGCATCTGTCAAGAAAAGTAAGTTGGATTTGGTTTACTAACACATGTAACTGACTGGTAGCAAATAGAGCAAAAAAACCCAGTAAGTTTCTGAGGAAATGATATTCGAAGACCCAATCCTGGACTAAGAAAAGCTTGGAATATTTGACTTAGCCCTGAAATCTGCACCAACAGGAAGTGGGCTGTCAAATGGCCCTGAAAAAGGCCGAACTCACCTTTTAGATGTGGCCATGAAGAAAATCGACAAAGAAGACCCTCCCGGAGGACAGAATCAGGAGTCAAAGAGAAAATAGTCCAGGAATCAATCTGATAAAGAAGACTACTCATTGTCTGACTCTGGGCTTTGACCTGGATGCATTAATTGTGGTTTAGACGATCTTCCATGGAGACAGATATGGGAAGACATGTATTACAAGGGTAAGAAGAAAAGATCAACAAATATTTGGAAGCCAGAGGAGAAGAGAAGGCTAGCTGTTCACTAGAATCCCTTTCCCCCCTCTTTCATCAAAGCTACATTTCCTTGCCACCCTTGCCTTGGCTGGGTGGGATTAGGGGTGGAGAACAATGTGACAATGTTCTCTGAACAGAATGTGTGATGCATAAAAATTTCCATTAACTTCTTGTTGTTTTCTCCTTCTGACTCTGACAATGGCAATGATCAGTGAGAATTTAGAAGTCAGTTTTTATAGACGACAGAACTTTCATCAGCCTGGGTCCCTCAAAAGCTGAGAGGAACAAAACCTCTCCCAACCTCCACGCAATCTCCCTCCTCACCCTTTCTACCACTCCTCATCCTTCCCTTACCTGGAACTCTCACCCTGAACTGGTCAAGAAAAATCAAATTCTATGTTTGAGCCACTGTATTCCGGATCTCATAACTGCAGCAATTTCACCTACCCTATTTCACCTTTTTCTCTTTTGGCATTTCAAATACACCTTTCCATTCAGACAAGGCTCCAGAAAAAAAAAAATTGTAATAATCACAAGTCATGAAAAATAACAGGGAAATGATCATAGCTGAAAAGTTTTTCGTAGATAACTCATAGCCCATTTAATTACGGCTCTCTGTCACATCCCAAGCTAACATTAGAACAAAGCACAATATTTCTCTTTGAAATATTTTTTCCCAAGTATCCCAGGGTTAGACTTCTACAAAAAGTATCAGAGGAGCAGTACAACCTAAGGAAAGGTAACTACTCCCAACTCTTTCAAACTGCCAGCCCAGAGCAATGGTGGCAACAGGCCTGGTGTGGTGACTCCCACCTGTAATTCCAGCACTTTGGGAGGCTGAGGTAGAAGAATTACTTGAACCTAGGAGTTTGACACCAGCTTGGACAACATAGTAAGATCCCCATCTCTATAAAAAAATTTTAAAAAATTAGCCAGGTGTGGTGGTGCACACCTGTAGTCCCAGCTACTTGAGAGGCTGGGGTATAAGGTTTACCTGAGCTCAGGAGGTCAAGGCCATGGTGAGCTGTGACTGTGCCACTGCACTCCAACCTGAGTGACAGAGTGAGACCCCAACTCAAAAATAAATAAACAGAGCTAAGCAAGGGGCACCAGAGAATAGGAAAGCAGAAAAAAGGAGCAGAGAAATGGGGGGGGGAAAGCTAAGAAAAGAATACAAATGATTGGTTATAGGGAGTGCTGCTAGTAATTAACACAAGGCCTCTCATCAACCTACAGATGCTTAAAACATGGAACCAACCATGCTGCCCATTGACACTGGACTGGATTTTTTTAAATGTGGTACATATACACAATGGATTACTATGCAGTCATAAAAAAGGACAAACATATGGACTTCACAGCAACTTGGATGGATTTAGGGTCTATCATATTCAGTGATCTATCACAGAAACAAAGAACAGAGTACCATATGTTCTCACTCATAAGCAGACCTTGAACAATTATCATAATACTATAAAAAAGGGACTGGCAGTAGTGGGAAACTGCCAGAGGAGGGGAGGTGGGATTGGCAGTTGAGAGAAACTGCCAGGGGGAGGGCACACCTCATCAACAAGGGTACCTGCATAATGAACATTTGTATACTTAACTCCAAATTGCACCCCACATCTTTAAAATAAAATAAAAATTTTAAAAACCTGCTGACGCTCAAGTTAATCAGATTTATTTCTTCCCAAATAGTGATGACAATGTGGCCATATCTTCTTATATAAGGGCTCTCATTGAGAATGGGGAAGGACCACAACTGTTGATTCCCATGTAGTACCCTGTCATCAGGCATCCTTTGAGCAAACACTGGTAGCATGGATGAGACCCATGATAGAAAAGACCAGCAGGGCTCGGTGGCTCAGCCTATAACCCTGTTCCTTGGGAGGCTGAGGTGAGTGGATTGCCTGAGCCCGCGAGTTCGAGACCCGCTTGGGCAACTTGGCGAGACCTCACCTCTACAATAAATCAAAAATTAGCCAGGTGTGGTAGTGTGCGCCTGTAGTTCCAGCTACATGGAAGGCTGAGGTGGAAGGATCACTGGAGCCCAGCAGGTCGAGGCTGTGGTGGCCGGGAGCGGCCACTGCACTCCAGTCTGGGCGACAGAGTGAGATTCCAACTCAAAAAAGAAAAAAAAAAGAAAAAGAAAAGACCACCCACCTGTACATACTGAAGACTGTATTGCCATTATGCATGAGGTACACATATACTTCCTCAACATCCTCGTGCTTCATCATGCTGAAGGTGAAGAAGTACACACCTGAAAAAAGAAAGTATTTATTCATGTTTACAGTGACATATTATACTTTGAGGACCTGGAGGTATGCCAGCTGATTTCAACTTCTTTTGTTGACATTCTGTATAGTATATAGTTTCTTCTTGGCCTTTATTTATATGAATGTCCCTGTATGTGCTCATCTTCAAAATGCTTTAAAGTTTTTTGAGATTTTCTCAATATATACACTGTGTATCTTTGATAAAAATTTTAGAGTCTTTAAGGAAGGAGTCTACCTCATTTTAGCTGTTTCTCACTGCCTTGTTCCCTGGCAAAGTGTTTAGAGCAAAGTACATCCTGTTTCTAGGTAGGGGTTAACTATCAATGACATCTATCATAAGACTCATCTTGACAAGGTACAGACAAGTCTGGTGGATAAGCACATGGTGCTTCATGGCCTAACAAAATGAACAAAATATACATTACAACAGATGACTATGCTTGCCAAAGGGGTTAGCCAAAGACAAAGGAGTTAATACTGAAGCACAGAATAAATGTTTATTAATTCTAAAGAATAGTTCTGGTATTTTTTTCATGTTATCCATTGTACATCAGTGAAATTATATACAATAAACAGAAAGATCCAATTTAGATCACATTAACAGCATGTTGTCACCCAAAGTCTGTATCCTCATGATTTGAAAAAGACCAACATACTTTAAAAGATTTAAATTTTCTCACAAGAGTCTAGAACTCAACTGAAAGCAAGCTAATATGGCTTGGTGTACTCCAAATGCTAGTACAGAAGATACTTTCACTGAATGATGAAAAAGAATCCAACAGCAGACAGATAAGCTAAAAGAAAAATTTTCCCAGCTCCAAATGATCTTGCATTTCAGTGTGCATTTTGGAAAGGTGAATTAACATAATTCATCAAGTTCTTATTGATTTCCATGTTATATTTTTAAACTAATGGCCTTTTAAGACAAAACCCCAGAAACATCTTTTAAAAAAAGAAAGCACTGGACAGTTTTATTTCTTTTCCAAAGGTGCAATCAAGACAGAAACTGTAGGTCAACCCCTTTGGGTCTCTTCTCACTGTGGGAGTTTTTCTGTCCTTTCAATAAATCCTGCTTTTTCATTAAAAAAAAAAAAGAAAGAAAGAACTGTAAGCATGCCATGTTAATCCATCTGATTTTGAGTCAAGTAGAACCAAATGAAGAAGTATGCTTTTCTAGTGCCAAAATGCATGCTCAATGCTCTGGGAATAGGGAAAATTGTACAAAAATCTACCACACCCATTCATATGCCTAGAATTTGGCCCACAGATGAAAAGTAAAGGCAGATAAAAATTAAAGGACTCAAAGAAAGTAGATTATATGCACTTAATTTTTCACATTTTATAAAATTTCATATTAGGCACACACACGACAATTTTCAATACCTCAAGAGATAAAGCGGGAATCAAAATGACAAGAAAATATAATAGTTTTCCCCCAAAATAATGAATACTATTTTTAAAAAGATTGCAAAACCATGTTAGGAAGAGTAAACCAAAAAGTCAAATGGTGAATAAATGAAACATCTAGAGTTGAAAATACAGAAGTGACTATGTATTATATCCACCTGTGACTTTCCTATGCAAGAGACGGTACTGAAAGCAGGGACAACACACTTGTACTTGTACTATGGCTTTCAGGGCTTCATGTTGCTGTAATTGCAAAAAGGAACCTTCTCTGTTTCATCATTTCCAAAGTTGAAAGAATAAAATGTTCTTTTTGCAATCTATTGGATGAGGATGAAACAGTAAACTGTGGGTGCCAAATGATAGCTGTTACTATTGCAATAATGTCCAGTCCAAGAGAGTTCTAAAAAACTAAATCCTTAGTCTTCAATTATAAAGCCATTGAACTCCATGGAACCATTGACAGGGTATATCTAGGCACTAAGAATCTGTGGCACCGCATTTAACAAAGTAGTTATAGAAAATTATAACATAACATTCAAAGCTGATTGCAGCATGATAAAAGATTGCTTTTATTAGTTTATATGTCAGTTTGTTACTTACTTAAGCTGGGTAGAAAAAATAAATCAAGGCACACATTTATAAGCATTTGTGACATATTTTATATGGTCACAGCACCCATCAGAAGTTTTTTCTTTTTCTTTCTGTATACCATATAGAGAAACAAGGAGATTGAAAAACAAAAACAAAATAAATATACACACACATATATATATTGCAAAACTAGGAGACTTGAAAAAGAAAACAGTAAATTTCAAAATACTTGTAAGTGTTGCCAAATGCAACCAAGGACAGACAGAATCACATGAAAACAATCTGGTGTTGGTCTGGGGTTCTAAGAAGGCCACATGGCAGAAGTCCTCCCTGTCTGGAAAAATACCCCCCTGATGGAGAGGGTCCACTCAGAAGTGTAGATGCTGAAAACAAGTCCCTGTGTGCAGGGTTGAGCAGAAGAAAAGGCTCTTTGAGGGGAAGGTTGCTAGATGAAGTACAGTATGTGGGAAGCAAACTTATGGTGGCACATCTCAGAATCTGTTAGCCAAAAAAAAGTCTCTTAAAGTCAAGAGCAAGGCCAGTTTCAGAAGCCTTCCTGGGCCCAGTGCCGTCTGGGGAGGTAGAGAAAGTATGACCACCCAGGGAAACACACTGAGGGGCCCATTTAAAAGAATCAGCCTGCGTTTTGGGAGCAGTGGAGGGAGTCATTGAGTTATTAAGCCTGGAAGGCTGCCCTGGTCCTTTATTCCCAAGAAACTATAGCATATAGCTGGTCTAGGAAAATCCAACTTATTCAATCGTCAGTTAATTTTTAAAAGTAGAAAAGAATAACTAAAATGACCTCAACAGGTGAGCAATATTCTGCAAGAAGAAATGCTGTTATGTAGTAGATGAAAAATGTAGCTGTACAGATAGGATTAAGATGACTGACATGAGGTAGCTAGAATAAGTTTCTCCTACAGAGTAAAACAAGACAGAGTTTCTTCAGCACCCAGAGAGGAATGGAACCAGCAGCACACCCCATGACTCTCCAAAGGAGTGATAATAACCACTTAGAGCAAAGAAGAAGAAAAAATCCATTGACCTGGGCTAGAACTGGCCAGACTCTTGCCTGCACCAACACAGTCCACCACAGCTTCCAGATACAGTGGGGAAGATGAGTGAGGGAAATTCAGGAGTTCTGTACTCCTGACACAAATTTGCAGGGTCCCCTGAGCCTAGCAGGACTCTAGTCCCTTACAGGAAACTGCCTTATCCACAGCTGTGCTCTGCTGTGGAGTGGTACGGGAAAAAAGTCTTAAGCAGTGCCAGCTGCCATTTCCCAGGAACTCAACTCTAGTAGTTGGTGCAGCTGCTTTCCAGCTGGCCTGGGAGGAGATGGCCCTGGGGCAAACTTTGTAGCTGCAGAGAGTTCCTGACTGGGCAGGTTGCCTGAGAACACCTGGGACCCTGAGGCCAGCTGCATTCTGACATTCAGATCACAGAGAACTACAAAACTCTTATGAAAGAAACTGCAGAGACACAAATAGAACACATCCCATGCTCATGGGTTGGAAGAATCAACATTGTTAAGATGACCATATTACCCTAAGTAGCCTACAGATTCAATGCAATCCCTATCAAATTACCAATGTCATTTTCCACAGAATTAGAAAAAACAATACTAAAATTCACATGGAACCAAAAAAGAACCAGAATAGCCAAAGCAATCCTAAGCAAAAAGAACAAAGCTGGAGGCATCACATTACCTGACTTTAAATTATACTACAAGGCTGTAGTAATCAAAACAGCATGGTACTGATACAAGAGCAGATACATGGGCCATTGGAACAGAATAGAGAATCCAAAAATAAACCCAAATACCTACAATCAGCTGATCTTTGACAAAGCAATCAAAAACATACACTGGGGTAAAGATACCCTATCCAACAAATGGTGCTAGAAAAATTGAATAACTACATGCAGAAAAATGAAACTTGATCCCTACTGCTCCCCATATATAAAAATTAATTCTAAATGGATCAAAGACTTAAATGTCAGACCTGAAACCACAAAAATTCTCAAAGAAAACCTAGGAAAAAACTCTACTGGACATCAGCCTAGGCAAAGAACTTACAGCTAAAACTCCAAAAGCAAATGTAACTACAACAAAATAAACAAGTGGGACTTAATTAAAATAAAAAACTTCTGCACAGCAAAAGAAATCATCAACAGAGCAAATAAGCAACTTACAGAATGGAAGAAGATATTCGCAAACTAAAATCTGACAAAGGACTAATATCCAGAATCTACAAAGAACTCAAACAAATCAGCAGGGAAAAAAGCAGACAGTCCCATTAAAAAATAGGCAGGCCAGGCTCAGTGTCTCAGCCTATAATCCCAGCAACTTTGGGAGGCCGAGGCGAGTGGATTGCCTGAGCCCATGGGTTCTAGATGAGCCCAGGCAACTTGGCGAGATCTCATCTCTACAATAAATAAATTTTAAAACTTAGCCAGGCATGGTAGTGCGTACCTGCAGTTCCGACTACTTGGAAGACTGAGATGGAAGGATTGCTGGAGCCCAGCAGGTTGACAATGGGGTGGCCACGAGTGTACCACTGCACTCCAGCCTGGGCAACAGAATGAGATTCCAACTCAAAAAAAAAAAAAAAGTGGGCAAATGCCATGAATAGATATTTTTCAAAAGAAGATATACAAATGATCAACAAACACATGAAAAAATGTTTAACATTATTCATCATCAAGGAAATGCCAATTAAAACCACAATGAGATACCACCTTACACCACTAAGAAAGGCCATTAATAAAAAATCAAAAACCAATATGTGCCGGTATGGCTGCAGAGAAAAGGAAACATTAATATATGTTTCCATAGTACAACCTCTATGGAAATTGGTATGGAGATTTCTCAAAGAACTAAAAGTAGATTTACCATTTGATCCAACAATTCCACTACCCAAAGGAACAGAAGTCATTACATAACAAAGTAACCTGCACCTGCGTATTCATCACAGCACAATTCACAATTGCAAAGATGGAGAATCAACCTAAATGCCCATTAGCCAATCAGTGGATAATGAAAATGTGGTATGTATACACTATGGAATACTATTCAGCTATCAAAAAGAATTAAATAATGTCTTTTGCTGCAACTTGGATGGAATTGGAGAACATCACCCTAAATGAACTCAGGAACAGAAAACCAAACACCACACGTTCTCACTTATAAGTGGGAGCTAAAGATATGCAAAATAGAGAATAGTATAATGAACACTGGAGACTCGGAAGGAAGAGCAGGGGAAGGGAAAGAGGGACAAAAAAAAAAATCACCCATTTGTTACAATATGCACAGGTGGAGATGGTGGGTACTCTTAAAGCCCAAACCAAAAAATATTTGCATCCCCCAAAGATACTGAAATAAAAAAAGAGGCTGGGTTCAATGACAGTCTGAAATCCCAGCACTTTGGGAGACCGAGGCGAGTGGATTGCCTGAGCCCGTTTGTTCAAAACCAGTCCCAGGCAACTTAGCAAGACCTTGTCTCTACAATAAATAAAAAATTAACTGGGCATGGTAGCGCACACCTATAGTTTCAGTCACTTAGAAGGCTGAGGCAGAAGGATCACTGGCACCCAGTAGGTTGACACTGGGGTGGCCGTGAGCATGCCACTGCACTCCAGCCTGGGAAACGGAGTGAGACTCCAACTCAAAAAAAGAAAGGAAAAAAATCAAAAAATGTAGCTATGAATTTAAAATAAATGAATGAAGCAAAAACTTCTAGTAAAGAACATTACAAAACAAAATGCATGAACTCATGGTAGAATGGTCAGATAAGACAAGGAACTAATAACTGAGATATTAGGAAAACCTGATGAAATCTGAATAAATTCCATAATTTAGTCACAGTGTTGTATCTCTGTTCATTTCTTTATTTTAGCAGTTGCACTTTGGTTATGCAAATGTTAACAGCAGGGCAAGCTGGTTAGAGGGAATATGAAAACTTTATAATATTTATGTAATTCTTCTATATGTCTAAAATCATTTCAAAGTAAAAAGTTTTTTAAGACACCTGCACGCTATTGCCACACTATTTGCAATAGCAAAAATATGAAACCAACACTACTGCCCACTGAAAGTGAACTGGATAAAGAAAATGTGTTACATATATACAATGGAGTATTACACAGTAATAAAGAAGAACAAAATCATGGACTTTGCAGAAAATTGAATGAAGTTGGAGACCATCATACTAAGTGATCTATCACAGATACAAAGAACTGAATACCACATGTTCTCACTCATAAGCGAGCCCTGAACATTAATCATAATAGCAAAAGGGAGGGATCGGCAGTCACTGGGCACTGCAAGGGGAAGGAAAGAGGAAGAGAGGGCATGTAAAAACACAAAGGTACCTGGTTCTATACCCAGGGGAGTGAGGACCAGTTGGAGGCCCCAACTTCACCTGCATGCGGTCTACTTATATAGTTAATCCTTACTTGTACCCCACACTTCTATAATAAAAAAAATTTTAACTTTAAAGAAATAAAATGTTTTTTAAAATACCACTTTCTATCTATCAAGTGTCCAGAAATTTGAAAGCACACCTTGATTATGAAACAATCAGGAAAGTGCTCTGATACCTTGACAATAGAAGTATACTGATACAACCCTTACAAGAAGCAATTTGGCAAAATGATTAAACTTACAGATATGTTCACTGAGACTTGGCAATCGTATTCCTGCTACTTTCACCTACAAATGTACCTGTAAGAGCTCAGTTACAAACTGGTATATTGAAAGTTCTTCATTGTAGCTATGTTTTTAATAACAAAAAGGAAAAAAAACATAGGGAAATGATTGAATATACTTTGGTACATCCATCTATAAATAAGAATGAAATAATGATATGAAAAGATTTATAAAATATATTGTTAGGCTTTTTTTTTTTAAAAAAAAGCAAAGTATAGTCAGATCGTAGAGTATGCTGGCTTTTATATAAAGCAAGGAGAGAAAATATACTTGCAAACAGATTTCATTTTTAAAATATGTAAGCATATTACCTACTCCATTTTTTAAACAAAAATATAACATCAGGCACCCCTTGGGGTGGTAGCAAAGAAAGGACACAGTGATGGCACATTTAAACTATGAGAATTGTTTTCTGAGGATTTTTCATATCAAAGGTAACTATGCCCTCTTAGGGATTATTTGGTTCAGTTCAAATAAGAACTAATAATCTTTTTTTTTTTTTGAGTTGGAATCTCACTCTGTCGCCCAGACTAGAGTGCAGTGGCCGCTCCCAGCCACCGCAGCCTCAACCTGCTGGGCTCCGTTGATCCTTCCGCCTCAGCCTTCCAAGTAGCTGGAACTACAGGCGCACGCTACCACACCCAGCTAATTTTTTTAATTTATTGTAGAGATGAGGTCTCGCCAAGTTGCCGAGGTGGGTCTCGAACCTGCGGGCTCAGGCAATCCACTCACCTCAGTCTCCCAAAGGTGTGGGATTACAGGCTGAACCACCGAGCCCGCTAGAACTAATAATCTTAATAACTATGGTCATCATCTTTAAAGGTGTTTTGTCTTTTCAGATTCTAATTCATTTACTTTGAAATTCAACAAAAATCTGTATGAGCTGTTTGTTTTAACCTGATTCAAAAAGAAATTTTAACTAACTAGTGTCTTCCTTCCTTCCTTTCTTTGAGTGCTATATTAATTCAATCATTCATTTATTTTTACATCTCACCTGATACTGGGGCCCCGAATCTACCAGTCATGACATCAAAGAAGTTTCCAATGTTGGTTTCAACACTGCTGAAGATAATCCCACTGTTCTGATTGCTGAAGTGGGTTGCCAGAGAAGCCATGAATGCAATCTAAGGAAAGAATTGGTGGCCAATTAACAGGTAATTTATCTTAAAGAAATAATGTTTTTATACAGGTAAGTTTATTGTAATATTGTTTGTAACAGTAAAATTGGAAATAACTTAAACATCAATCGATGGAGAAAGAAAGGAAGAAAAAATCTATGGAGAAAGAATCTATTAGAATGATAATGTAAATCAATAGTTCTGAACATATGTTTCAAAGATCACTAGTCTTTTAAACACTTTTTGAAATATTAAAATGCTATTATCAAATAATATTGGAAAATTAGGTAAAATTTTTTGTTTGTAGCTATTAAATACACATTCACATATTCAAGAATCTGAGAAACGCTGTGGTCAAAAAATATTTTAATTTTGTTAACCTTGCCTTATTTTTTCCCTAAAGATGTCTTCCCATTTTTATGGGATACAATCTTTGAATACACTTGGTAAATCCTTGATGCCAACTTAAAAGTAAAGTACATATATATTATGTTTATTATATATGTATATTCAAAATGGGAAAACGTTCTTAGTACATTGTTTACTTAAAAAGCAGGCAACTGTTATGGCCCAATGCCAGATTTTGCTAAATGTGTGGGCAAACTGAGGAAACTAACTATCTGCAAGAATATCCACAAAATTATTAACAGCGGGTCTCACTCAGTCGTAGGTTCATGGGAATTTTTTTCTTTCTTCATTACACCTATAATTTTCAAATGAGCACATATTAATTTAATGTTATCTATTTGATTTCTTTTTTAGAGACACGGCTCTCTCTGTTACCCATGGTAGAGTACCGTGGTGCTCAGTGTAGCCTCAAACTCCTGGGATCAAGAGATACTCCTTGATCCTCTAGCTAGAACGATAGGTCTGGTCACCATGCCTGGGCAATTATTTATTTATTTATTCATTTTTAGAGATGGGGGTGTCTCACTATGTTGCCCAGGATGGTTTTGAACTCCTGGCCTCAAGAAATCCTCCCATCTCAACCTTCAAACATGCTGGGATTACAGGTGTGAGCCACCACTTTGACCAGCCTAATTTTACACACAGAAAAAAATATATATATATTGATTTTAAAGGTATAAAATTGTATTTATTTACATAAAGAGGTGTTCAGGACATATTGTCATTCATGAAATAAAGGAATAATATGTATCATATGATCCCACCATATTTAAAGGTTATATGTGTGTATAAGTACACATAAATCTGAAAAGTTATTTAAACATATGTTAAGAATAATCACCTCTGGATATATCTTATTATTTTTTGCACAGCTGTTTTTGCTTTTTTTGACAATAAAAAGACCTCAGGTAAATTATCTTTATAAGGCAAAAAGGAAAGTTTCTGTTATCTAAAATTTAAGAAATGATTTGTAAAACTAGCAATGTAGCCGGGCTCAGTGGCTCAGCCTGTAATCCCACGCTTTGGGAGGCTGAGGTGAAAGGATTGCCTGAGCCCGCGGGTTCGAGACCCACCTGGGCAACTTGGCGAGACCTCATCTCTACCATAATTCAAAAAATAAATTAGCCAGGCGTGGTAGTGCATGCCTGTAGTTCCAGCTCCCTGGAAGGTTGAGGCGGAAGGATCACTGGAGCCCAGCAGGGTGACAGAGTGAGACTCCAACTCAAAACAACAACAACAAAAACTAGCAATGTACTTGAATATTAGAACAACAAAATTTTCTGGGCATGATTTTGCATTTTAGAATGTCATTTAAAAGAGTATATTTAGATTTAGGAGAGTCAGAGAAGCCACTCCTGGGACTTGTTACAAATACTTTATGTGTAACCTTTTATGGAACTTTGAAAGCTTCTGCTTAGTCAGTAAAATATCAGTGAAGAGAATTAATTTAAGAAACCTGTTCCTGGCAACAACTGACAGGCTCTGTGAGTTTGGGAAGAAAACTACCTACTTTGGTCCAAAGATAGGATATTGAGTTCCGGCTTTATTAATTCTGTATCACTTGGCAAGTCATTTAATATTTTAGCCTCAAATTTCTCTTTCTTTTAAGTGGAAAATGGGGTACTACTATTATTTCTCTTCCTCCTCCTTCTGCTACTACTGTTATTATTGTCACTACGCCTGTATACTGATGTCCAAAGACAGGACTGAAGTTCAAAACACAAAATGTTAATAATAATTCAAACAGCCTTAGGACAATTCTGTCAGTCAAGAAATGCTTTTGGGAATTGGCAGTAGTGGGAAACTACCAGTGGGGGGTGGGGGGTGGAATTGGCAGTTGAGGGAAACTGCCAGGGGAGGTTGGGCAACATAGTGAGACACCCCCATCTCTAAAAATGAATAAATAAATAAATAATTTCCCAGGCATGGTGGCCTCAACCTCGTTAACAAGGGTACCTGCATAATGAACATTTGTATACCTAACCTTGAATTGTAGCCCACATCTTTAAAAAAAATAATAATAATAAATTTTTAAAAATAAATGCTTTTGCTTGAAACCCCCATTGGAGGATGAGCTTTGAAAGTCAAAGCTAATTTCTTGTCCAAATGAGTCACTGAGTGTGAATCAGATCAATAAATTCTTAACTTGCTGGGATTATTTGTCCTTAAAGAATGTGAAGTCACCTCCTTCACAATCTTCCTAAGACCCAAACGATTGCATTGTGGCTTTAAGGTAAAATAGCTGATGGTGCAAATGTTATAATTTCCTCAGGTGTTTTCTATTAAACCGGGTACCCCAGAGCCCCTTCACCAGGGTTTAACCATTCATAGATTCTGAGTTCAAGTTTCTAGTTTTGAGATATTTATCATCCATCTTAATCTGACTGAGTGGCAACTCCCTCCTTTTCTTTGTAAATATATACAAATACATGGATCCCAAGTTGCTGAAATCATTAGACAGCATTCATTAAAAAGTTACAAAAACCCCAGCCTAGGCAACATAGCAAGATCTCATCTCAACAAAAAAATGAAATAATTACCCTGGCATGTTGGTGCATGCCTATAGTCCCAGCTACTAAGGAGGCCAAGATAGCCTGAGCCCAGTAGGTCGAGGCTGTGGTGACCCATGATCATGCCACTGCACTCCAGTCTGGGTGAGAGAGTGAGACCCCAACTCAAAAAAAAAAAAAAAAAAGTTATAAAATGCAGTTAGGATAACACATTAACTGTTCAAATTATTGTAAACTTGAAAATATTAAGATCCAGAAAAGATTAAACTTACTCATAGTCAAGCAACCACCATCTATGTCCAAATGAAAGGCAAAAATTGCCCCCAATTGATCTTGCAAACAAGAGGTACTTTATATTCTAATCCTTTAAAATCTGTCATGTTACATGCTTTTCTCTCAATTATTTTATTTTAACTACAAGTTACTATTTAGAGAAGACATTAGCTAGAAACAAACTCAATTTTTAAAATGCTAGTTGTCAATGTTGATTAAAAATATCTTAGAATAATCAATCTCAAAATATTGGCCAAGAGAAAAAAAAAGTCAACCTAGACTTTGCTATTTTTCTTGGTGACCTAACCTTCCATTTACAAGGTGAAGATACTATTGGCAACAAGAATTTTAAATGTCATATTAAAGAGAAAAAGAATACATAAGTGAACACTTGAGCTTGGAATAAAATGCATAGTTATAACCTCAAAAATGGGGAAAAAAACTAAAATGGATTTTTAAAACTGGAAATGAATATAATCTGGTCTGGAACACTAAATGGATGACTTTAGAATAAAAAGTCTCTAGCGATAAAGAAAATACTAACAAAAAAGTTTACATAAAAATTATAACACAAAATCTGAGTTGAGAGAAAACAACATATATTGTGTTAATACCCATGCATGTGATTTAAATACATAAATGTAACAAAGTTAATCAATAAAATATTATAAGTAGACACTTCACCATTCACTTTATCAAAACATTTATATATTGAAGTTGGCCAAAATCTTTTTTATTTAACATATCTTCTCATTTGGAAAACAGGAGATGTGTTTGTATTCAGAGTTGCTTTGGATTTGGTCCTTTGAAGGAGTTGTGTTTCATTCTCAAAAATATCTTTCTTCCCTAAGAGTGAAACACTGTTTGGACAGTATAGGCCTTAAGCAACATCCTGTGGTGTAGATGAAAAAATGGAGACTCAGATATACTCTAGACTGAGTATATGTTCAAGACTCAAGTCTTGAAGAAGCACTCAAACCTTCTCATTCCTGGCTGTTTGTGGCCAGGCAGGCTTAGAAGTCACATGGAGATGTGCCGAGGAAGTTTTACCTGAAGTTCCGGAGGAATCCCTGGGTAGCCCTTTTCTCCTTTGGGACCGTGCTGGCCCCGTTCCCCTCGAGGGCCCAGGTCACCTTTGTCGCCTTTCTCACCTTTGGCCCCTTCATGGCCAGTGGCTCCATTATTGCCATTGTTTCCATGGTTTCCTTAAACAACCAGACACCATCACATGAGAAAATCCAGTCTCTCAAACTCACCATCTATTTTCAGACACACTGTCCAAACTCAGTTGTAAAAGGGACAATTTGAAATAATCTTAAATACAGCCAAAGGACATCATCAAGTGGGACCTCTTTTAAATGGGCCACTAGACTCTGAAAATAGCCTTGGATAACCTAAGACTCCGAAGTCTACTTACCCTACAAAGCAGGGCTTGGATTTAAAAAAATTATATAGAAGACTAATGATCACATTATCATTTAAAATAGCAAAGATTAGAAGCACCTAAATATCCACCAATACTGGAAGGACTAAGTTTTTTAAAATGGCATGTTACTAGTAAATGAATACTTTATTACATAGTGATTTTCAAGGTATTTTAGATTTTTAAAAATATGAATAAATAGAAAGACCATGATACTATTTTTGTTTGTATATATGCATACATATATAATATCCATGGGGGTGAAAAGACTAAATTACATTAAAATGTTTGCAGTGGCTCTTTTTTTTTTTTTAGAAGTCAGGATTTATTGAGAGGACAGAAAAGTTCCCACAGTGGGAGGGGACCTGAAGGAGTTACCCCAGTTCTTTTTGAAATAGATGAAACATGGGTGATTTGGGGTCAATCTACATATTTTCCTGTCTCTTTGAAGTTTTCTACAAAGGACACATAACTGGGGAAAAGTAAACTCACTGATAAAGAAAACATAACAATGATTTTTGGAAGCAAGAGTTGGATAACAATTTCAACTCTTCACTTTGCTACTAAATTCTACACCACTTCCTTATTTTTATATTTGCTGAATTTCAGGTCCTTTTGCTGTTTATTTTGCATGGTACCTTTGATTAGGTGTCATCTCAGGCTTGCAGTTCTTCCAAATGGATGAACTTTGTGTTTATAAGTTGAAATTTAGTAACACAGCCATTTCCTGATGAAAAACATTTAACAAAGGTCAGCCGGTCCTATAACCTCAGAAGAGTTGAGACCTGAAAAAATTTCAGAATAGTCTAAATGTCCCCTACCCTACATTACTGCACCTGTGCCCTTGATGGACAATGGTATAGATTCCAAGTCACTAATCAAAGTTTAAAGTCTAACTGAATATTTTCTAATTATAATTTTGGTTTTGTTTGAGAAGCCACCCCAAAGTAGAAAAACATTAAACCATATTTTATAAATATTAACACCCAAGGAGATAAGTTAGAGAAGAGCAAATGGACTTAGGTCAAACACTGAAATGACGCCCTATCCCCAGGAATTGACCTGAGCAGTAGGAAGACAATAAGACCCCGGATAGCTTCAGGAATCCTAGGATAGAGGGGCCTGGACTGACCCAGGGTACCAGCAACTCCCAGAACAGCCCTAAGCCTGAAGGTACAGGCAGAATAAACAAAGGTGGATGAACTATGGGTCTAGAGGGTCTCAATGTCACTCCGAAGCATTCTCCATGCCACACTGTGGTGCTGGAGTCTAAAAATGTTTCAATGGTCCAAGAGAGAATGAGAGTCAACTGAGAGACAGCTGAACATGTAGAGAACCTGAGACTGGGGGAAGAAGCATTTAGCTGGACCTAGAGTCACACATAAGATTGCACGGCTCAGTGAGAATCTGTTGCTGTAACCCAGACTAGTAAGCTCTCCACTCCCTGCTCTGCCTCATAAATCCCTGAAACCTAGATGTAGTGTACCGTAGAAAACATGCTGTGACAGAAATACTGGAACTAAGAATTTGTACCAATTAAGATCTAGTAGTTTCAGACTCAATGCTGGTGAAGAGACTCTCAGCCTATAAACTTATGGTAACTCAGGAGGCCTAGAGCTTAGTGGAGTCTGTAGAGAATAAATACTATGGAGTTTATGAGGTCCAACAATTAGGCTTGTGAACCATACTAGAAAAAGTGCTACATAGACCTCATTGCTGAGTATCACTGTAGTTACCTTTGAGGGCACTCCCCTTGGGAAGCTATCGATGCCAGCACCTAGTCTACCCATCGAAGCAATTTGGGAACTTTTTTTCTGGAATGGCCATCAGGGCTATCATTGTTATTTGTTGAGGTCTGACAATTAAGTTCACGAACTTGCCACCGTGTACTTACATTGACTAGCACTGTACAAATAACTGTATTGGAACACCCTCCCTACCCACCTAAGCTGGCCCCCAATTACTTTTTTCTTTACCCAAAGATAAAGGAAATATTTAAAGGAAGACATTTGATAACATTCAGGACATCAAGGGTAATACAACGATAGCTCTGATGGTCATTCCAGAAAAAGAGTTCTAAAATTGCTTTGATGGATGGACTAGGAGCTGGCATTAGTGCATAGTTTCCCAAGGGGAGTACTTTGAAGGTGACCATATTGATATTCAGCAATGAGGTATGTGGCACGTTTTCTGGGATGAGTTCGTGAACTTAATTGTCATATTAAGTATATTGTTCTACCTAAACTGGCTTAATAAACCCAGCTCCCCTGCCCTACCAAAAACAACTCTCTGGCTTTTGGGTTTTCCATGCATATCCTTGGGATCACACAGAGTGATCTCGTTATTTCAGTTTGCCCTTGGCTTCTATGTTGACACAGTCTACAATTAGACTAACAATATATCTCGGTCATCCTTACCTGGAATGCCAGGAGGGCCTGGCGGGCCGGGGGGGCCTTGGTAGCCTCGAAAGTTATAGTCTCCATGACAACACTTGCTGCAGTCTGGGGGCAGTCCTCCAGTTGGTGGTGACTTTAAAAAGATAGAAAGAGAAGTGTCTATTCATGTCTTTCGCCCACTTTTTTTTTTTTTTTTTTTATGACCCAGCAATTCCCTGGAGGAACTGAAATCATTCTACAAAAAAGATATCTGCACACGTATGTTTGTTGCAGCTCTATTCACAATAGCAAAAACATGGAACCAACCAACCATGCTGCCCGTCGAAGGTGGACTGGATAAAGAAAATGTGGTAATATACATAATGGAATATTGTGCAGCCATAAAAGAAGGACAAATATATGGACTTTGCAGCAACTTGGATGGATTTGGAGTTGATCATATTCAGTGATCTATCACAGAAACAAAAAACAGAATTCCATTTGTTCTCACTCATAAATGGACCTTGAACAATTATAATGCTATAAGAAAGCATTTGGCAGTAATGGGAAACTGTCAGGGGAGGGGAGTGGGAGTGGCAGTTGAGGGAAACTGCTAGGGGAGGGAGGCATATACCTCATCAACAAGGGTACCTGCATAATCAATGTTTGTATACCTAATCCTGAATTGTACCCCACATCTTTATAATAAAAAAATTTAAAAAAAAAAAAAGATAGAAAGAGAAGCTTCAGGAAAAAAAGGTTCTTGTGAGCTGTTAGAATGTTTAAATTTCTTCTGGGCATTGGACCTTAGGTAAGTTTAATTTCTTTTACTTTTTTTTTTTTTTTTTGAGTTGGAGTCTCAATCTGTCGCCCAGAGTGGAGTGCAGCGGCTGCTCCCAGCCACCGCAGCCTCCACCTGCTGGGCTCCGGCGATCCTTCCGCCTCAGCCTTCTATGTAGCTGGAACTACAGGCGCGTGCTGCCATGCCCGGCTAATTTTTTTGATTTATTGTAGAGTTGAGGTCTCACCAAGTTGCCCAGTTGGGTCTCGAACCCGCGGGCTCAGGCAGTTCACTCACCTCAGCCTCCCAAAGCGTGGAATTACAGGCTGAGCCACCGAGCCCAGCTGGTAAGTTTAATTTCAAGCAACCCACAACAATATCAGAAAAGACAAGGTGGGATGGGGACATCAATGGCATAAGTGTCAGGGAAAAGCCAATATGAGTCAATGATCAAAGGAAAAGGCAACAAGAAAGTCAATAGACGAACACATCTTTTGGAATGGCATGTAGATGGAAGTGTTATTCCTGCTCTACTGTGAAAGCAAAAGAAGAAACTCCTCCAGAAGTGAACCTGGAAGTCTTTCTTCTCTTTCCCAGCTACCTCAGAGGTAGCTAGATTCAGTAGATAACTCAAATCATAAGAATTATACACTTCAAACACAGTTATTAAGCACTCACTCTAGTCATAATATTGTACTGAGAGTTGGGTTGCAAGTTGTTAGAAACTCTGAATTATAAAACTAGTTTTTCAAACAGCCACAACATACTTACATTGCCTTAGGAAATTAAGGAAATAAATTATTTTTAGTTCAATATATTTATCTATTTATTTAAATTGAAAAATTAGAAATTGTGTCTATTTATGGTATACACCATGTTGTTTTGAAATGTGTGTGCATTGTAAAATGGCTAAATCAAGCTAATTAACATATGCATTACTTTAGATACTTAGTGTGGTAAGAATACTTAAAATTTATTCACTGATTATGGTTATGTGGCTAGGGTTAAGGTTAGGTTATGGTAAGGGTAAGTGGGCTTATTTAGGGCTAGAATGAGGGTTAGGGCTAGTGCTAAGGTTAGGGTTGGGTTAGGGTTGCACAGATTTGAGAAATTTATCTTTTTTGTTAAAAAATATGTATATATATAGTTGGAGTCTCACTCCGTTGCCCAGGTTGGAGTGCAGTGGCGCACTCACAGCCACCCCAGCATTGACCTGCTGGGCTCCAGCGATCCTTCTATCTCAGCCTTCCAAGTAGCTGGAACTATAGGCGCATGCTACCACATCTAGCTAATTTTTTTTTTTTAATTGTAGAGATGAGGTCTCGCCAAGTTGCCCAGGCTGGTCTCAAACCCACGGGCTCAGGCAATCCACTTGCCTCGGCTTCTCAAAATGCTGGGATTACAGGCTGAGCCACCGAGCCCAGCCTTCCTAAGTATTTAACATGATTTTGATTTCACATATTCCATTTCAAATGTAAGATGACTATTCCACTGTTTGAACCAATCTTTAATGAGTACTTAATGGATAACAAATATGCTCACATATGACACTAAGTTAAATGCTTATTTATACAAATTTCAGAAGGAGGGCCAAGATGGCCGACTGAAGACACAGCATGATTGTGCCTTCAGCAAAGAATTATAATTAGAGGAGTAGACCTAGGACTTTGAGAGTCAGCCTGACAACCCATCTAAAACTTATTGAGGATACAGAAAATGGACAGTTCCAAGCCCCAGTCACCCGTAGAAGCAGTGCCCTCAGGAGATCAGAAGAGCACTCTTGGAGAAGAAAGGAGTAAGTAAATGCAATAGCTTTTTTATTTATTTATTTTTTTTAACACACTTCACACTAGCCTCTGCAGTTTCAGCCAAAAGAGAGACAGTACAGGCCTGTCCCCTGCACCCCTCCCATACCAGCCAGGTAGAGAGAACTGCCCAGCATTGGGCCAAAGGCACTAATAGTATCCACATGGAACCCGAGGAGCCCGAGTTTCCAGTGAGCACCAGCCCTGGTGCCCACCAACCCTGCCTCCACAGAGAGGCTCTGTGGGAAACACACTGTGAGGGGGGTCTGAACTGTGTGGGCACTCCCCCTTCCTCCCTCTCCAGCCCTGAGCAAGCAGCTTGTCCTCAGGAAGCCATCATCACTGCCATAGCCCCTACAATGGAGGTGAGAACTGGGAGGCGGTGCACCTCTACAGAGCGCTATGGCAGCTGCCCACCCACCTGCTGATTGAGGGAAAAATACCAACTCTCCACTAACAAGACAACTGCTTTCCTTCTACTCCTGAGCAAAAGGGTCAGTCTTGTCTGGAAGGGAGGAGGCCACTCCATGCTCCCAAGAGCACCTGTGCATGGGCCCCTTCAGGTTGCCTCCTAATCCTGCTGATAAGACACATGAGTTGGGGAAGGAGCTACTGAGCTACTAGAAAGCCAGGGCCTCTGCATCTGTGCTGGAGGGAGGAGAAAGCCTCTGAACTAGAGGAAAGAACTTGCTCCATCCCCGCCAGACTGCACTAGTAAAGCAATGTCAGATGGTTTCCCCCTAGTTCGCCCCCCCTTCCTGCCACCTTTGCACCTCCCACAGGCAGACCAGAGAAGAGAGGTCAGGCTAAAAATAAACAAACAAACAAAACCTGCCACACCAATAGTAGCACATGTTGTTAATAAAAAATAATAAAAATAACAAATAAAAAGAGAAAAATCTGCCCTTACAGATGAGGAAGAACCAAAAAAAAAAAAAACTCTAGCAATCCCCAAATCTTAATGAGTCAACACCCACAAAGAAGTCTCCCAGATCCTAAGCAATGGAACCCATCCAGAATGACATGTCCCAGATGACATACATAAAATTCTGACTATAGCCGGGCTCGGTGGCTCAGCCTGTAATCCCGCACTTTGGGAGGCTGAGGTGAGTGGATTGCCTGAGCCCGCGGGTTCGAGACCCGCCTGGGGCAGTGAGACCTCATCTCTACAATAAATCAAAAAATTAGCCGGGCGTGGTAGCGCGTGCCTGTAGTTCCAGCTACTTGGAAGGCTGAAGTGGAAGGATCACTGGAGCCCAGCAGGTCGAGGCTGCAGTGGCCGGGAGTGGCCACTGCACTCCAATCTGGGCAACTGAGTGAGACTCCAACTCAAAAAAAAAAAATTCTGACTATGGATGGCAAAGACACTCAATGAGATCCACAAGAAGGTGGACACACAAATCACCCAGGCCATGAAAACAGCGCAGGAAGTGAAAGCTGACCTGATCATTCTAAGAAAGAAGCAGATTGAACTTCTGGACATGAAGAATTCTCTCCTAGAATTTCAAAACACAATAACAAGCCTCAACAGCAGAACTGTTGAGGCAGATGAAAGAATCTCAGAGTTTGTGGATTGAATTATTGAACTAACTCAGTTTGACAAAAACAAAAAGAAAAATCTTAGGAAGAATAAACAAAGCCTATGAGAGGTCTGGGATTTATGTAAAGAGACCAAATATATGACTGAATAAAATTTCTGAGAGGGAAGGGGAAAATAGAACACCCTGGAACAAACCTTCCAACTTTTCATCCAAGAAAACTTCCTTAACTTGCTGGAGAGGCTTCCATGTAGACACAAGAGATTCCAAGAATTCATATGAGGTATTACACAAGAAGACAATCCCCAAAGCACATAATAATCTGTCTCACCAAGGTGAGTATGAAAGAAAAAAACCCTAAAGGCAGATAGAGAGAAGGAATAGACTATCTATCAAGGAAGACCCATAAGAATTACAGTAGACATCTCAGCAGAAACTTTACAAGCCAGAAAGGACTATGGTCTCATCTTTAACATTCTTAAAGAAAAAACAATCCCAGCCAATAATTTCCAACCTTGCCATGCTAATCCTTCCCAGACATCCAATCCCTAAGAGAATATGGCACTTCCAAACCAGCCCATCAGGAAATGTTTAAGAAAGTTTTAAGCACAGAAATGGAAAAGCAGTTCCACCCATAGGTAAGCACAGAGTTTACAGACCCTACAAATCAACCACAAAGCCTGGAATGGCAAAGCAGCTTCTTAATAGCAACATGACAGGAATGAACTGTTACATATCAATAATTAACTTAAACATGAATAGACTGAAGGCATAGAGTAGCAAATTGGATAAAGAAGCATGATCCATCTTTCTGCTGCCTTCAGGAAGCTCATCTCACTGCAAATGGCATCCACAAGCTCAAGGTAAAGGGCTGAAGAAAGATTTTCCAGGAAAATGAAAAACAAAAAAGAACAGGTGTAGCTATTCTTCTATCAGACAAAACAGACATTAAACCAACAAAAGTTAAAAAGGACAGTAAAAGACACTATATAATGTGAAGAGGCTCAATCCACCAGCAAGAAACATCCAACTTGAATGTATTTGCACCCAACATAGGAGCACCTGTATTTATAAAACAATTGCTAATTAAACGATGTGAGGACATAGACAGTCATACAATTATAGTTGGTGACTTTAACACCCTGCTAACAACTTTAGACCAATCACTAAGGCAAAAAACTAACAAAGAAATCTGGAACATTAACTCAATTCTTTTTTTTTATTTTTATTTTTTTTTGAGTTGGAGTCTCACTCTGTCGCCCAGACTGGAGTGCAGTGGCCACTCCCGGCCACTGCAGCCTCGGCCTGCTGGGCTCCGGCGATCCTTCCA